>NW_027222563.1:0-94000 GCF_030179895.1 Drosophila kikkawai
AATTTGTAAACAAAAAGTTCACAACTCAGATAATAATGCATATATCCACGGCAGAATTTATATTTAAATTAGTTCTTACAATGCTAATACATTTGCATACTCAATTGTAAATTTGTAAACAAAAAGTTCACAACTCCGCTAATAATGCATGTATCCACGGCAGAATTTGTACTTATATTAGTTTTTAGAAGGCTAATACATTTGCATACTCAATTGTAAATTTGTAAACAAAAAGTTCACAACTCAGCTAATAATGCCTGAATCCACTTCAGAATATGTATTTATAATAGTTTTACACGGCTAATACATTTGCATACTCAATTGTAAATTTGAAAACAAAAAGTTCACAACTCAGCTAATAATGCCTGAATCCACTTCAGAATTTGTATTTATATTAGTTTTTACACGGCTAATACATTTGCATACTCAATTGCAAATTTGTAAACAAAAAGTTCACATCTCAGCTATAATGCATGTATCCACGGCAGAATTTATATTTAAATTAGTTCTTACAATGCACATTGGGCCAGCGAGCCGATATATCGACGAAAATTCAAATTTTTCATAGAAAGTAAACCTATTTAAATAATAAAATTTGAATAGTATATACTCTGACTAAAATGAATCAAAAGATTTTAATTGTTTTGATGCATCCCGGAAATTTTGGCAGCCCTTCAAAGTCAGCTCTTTGATTGCGTGCGTGCGAAACTCAAAAGCGAGAGAAAGATTTTGTTTACTTGCGAGCGTGACAAAATTGTTGTGGTTTAAGCAATTTTCACTAAATTTATGGAAAAGAAAGGCAAAGATATGTAGAATATTTGTATTAAAATAGACTTTGTTCATGTTTGATAATGTGCTCTGTGTGTGCGTTTATTTGTGTTGTCCAAAAGTAGAAAAAAGCTAACCTAGTAACCCATCTGTTGTAGACTATAACAAATTTTGTGCCAACTTGTGCCAAAAAGTAACTATGTGTCATTAAAGTTCAAAGTGTATATAAACTAATTTTATTAAGCTTTTTTGCATCTTTTTGCGTCTATATATATAAATCCGACATATCGTAACTGTGGTTGAGTTCGCCTATGAGCAATTGTTTGATGCCTCTATAGAAAACAATCATAGAGCATCTGCCGTAACAAGTTGGATTTATGATGAACTGATAGAACTCGACTTAAGAACGGAGCAATAGTGATAGTGATTTAGATTCTTACTCTGAAAATCCGTTTTCAATAAAACTTGACGTAGAAGACGACTGTTAGGAGCATTTTAAAATGAAAAATACTTATTTATATTCATTTTGAATGCATTGTTATTTTTTATACCCTTGCAGGGTATTATAATTTCAGTCAGAAGTTTGCAACGCAGTGAAGGAGACGTTTCCGACCCTATAAAGTATATATATTCTTGATCAGCATCAACAGCCGAGTCGATCTAGCCATGTCCGTCTGTCCGTCTGTCCGTCTGTCCGTCTGTCCGTCTGTCCACCTGTCCGTTTCTACGCAAACTAGTCCCTCAGTTTAAAAGCTATCTGAATGAAACTTTGCATATAGTCTTCTATATACTCTCACTGCTATATATGTCGGAACGGGCCGGATCGGACGACTATATCATATAGCTGCCATACAAATGTCCGATAAATTTTTAGAAAAAAAATTATACCTTTGCTGTTTTTCAATATTTTTGCACCATTTTTTAGATATGGCCATTTTATATTATTTCTGAATTTTGGTAAAAATTTTATGAAAATCGGACGACTATATGATATAGCTGCCATAGGAACGATCGGGAAATTAATAGGAAAAAAATTATAGCTTCGTTGTTTTTCAACGTATTTGTATCTACTCTGAGATATAGGCTTTTTTTATTGTTCTAGAATTTTGGTATAAATTTCATAAAAATCGGACAACTATATCATATAGCTGCCATATAAACCGATCGGTAGATGTATACAAAATGTAAAGCTGGGAATGCAAAACTGTAACTGTCAAACTGTAAACATAATAAGTATAGGTAAAATGTAATGAAATAATATCTGCAAGGGTATACAAACTTCGGCGTGCCGAAGTTAGCTTCCTTTCTTGTTACTTCTTAATATTAAGGTTAAGTGTTAAAAAAATGAATTTAAAACATTTGTTGAATTTAATTTATTTATTTCCGTACAAATATCAATAAGAGGAAACCTATCATATATGGGCGGCTAGGGAAGGCGTGGTCAGATCGGTCTGAAACTTAGATATGTTTCTATGTGAATCGACACTAATATATGTACCAAATTTGAAGAACCTAGCTTTAAAACTTTAATTTTCGTCGAACTATCGGCTCGCTGGCCCAATGTGCAATGCTAATACATTTGCATACTCAATTGTAAATTTGTAAACAAAAAGTTCACAACTCCGCTAATAATGCATGTATCAACGGCAGAATTTGTACTTAAATTAGTTTTTAGAAGGCTAATACATTTGCACACTCAATTGTAAATTTGTAAACAAAAAGTTCACAACTCAGCTAATAATGCCTGAATCCACTTCAGAATTTATATTTATATTAGTTTTTACACGTCTAATACATTTGCATACTCAATTGTAAATTTGTAAACAAAAAGTTCACAACTCCGCTAAAAATGTCTGTATCCACTTCAGAATATGTATTTATAATAGTTTTACACGGCTAATACATTTGCATACTCAATTGTAAATTTGAAAACAAAAAGTTCACAACTCAGCTAATAATGCCTGAATCCACTTCAGAATTTGTATTTATATTAGTTTTTACACGGCTAATACATTTGCATACTCAATTGCAAATTTGTAAACAAAAAGTTCACATCTCAGCTATAATGCATGTATCCACGGCAGAATTTATATTTAAATTAGTTCTTACAATGCTAATACATTTGCATACTCAATTGTAAATTTGTAAACAAAAAGTTCACAACTCCGCTAATAATGCATGTATCCACGGCAGAAATTATATTTAAATTAGTTCTTACAATGCTAATACATTTGCATACTCAATTGTAAATTTGTAAACAAAAAGTTCACAACTCAGCTAATAATGCATGTATCGACGCACAGTAGCGCCTCTCGAACAATTAGCGTTGCAAAAATCAAAAAAGTCATGTTCGCAAAAACGATTTTAACCATACTTATTCAACAGGAAATTTAACAAGGATTCAGAATCTGCAATAAATCAATTTTAAGATTTTTTTTTGTAGAAGTTATGAGCATTTAAAGTTGAACTTTGTTTCGTTTTTTGCATCATAAAAAAAAATGTGTAAATTGGTCGACTTTCAGGTAATATTACAAAAAAACCATAAAACCAATGGTTATGGTTTTTACTTTAAATGATAGATACATTCATAAACTATTAAAGAATCTAAAAAAAACGACACATTGGTTTGGGCTTCTACAGGTAAATCGCTACCTGCCGGGTGTCCATTTTTTTCACCTTTTTCTGCCTAAAGTAGTCTATATCTTCTGACTCCAATGAAAGCCAATGACTACACTATGACTACAAGTTCCGTGGATCTTTCCTGGATCAGAATTAACTTTCATCGGCTGCGTCGAGCTGCGTCTGCGGAAATGCAACGCAAAAAACCAAAACAACTCAGGGTAAAATATACCAAAATACCGACACAATTTCATACATTTCAAGAAATATACTAACTGAAGCGCGTGGCGGTTACACTTCGAATTAAAAAAAATTTTTTTTTTCAGTTTTCAAATTATTTTTATTTGAGCAAATACATAAAAATAAACATTGTTCGGCTGGGGGGAGCTGGAGAGCTGGCTTCCGCAGAATAGGCACCAAGAAAATGTATTTAATCCCGCGACGCAGTCGAAGGTTCCACAGAAAACCACCACAAGAAAAGAATAAGTAGGCCGGGGGGGGTGATTTCGATATATAAAATAGCATGGACTTGGTCCGCTTTATTTGGCTTCAGGTTTAGAACTAATTACAAGCGGGAGCGGGAGATCAAAATAGGAGTGCGCGAGCGGCCGAAGCATCAGCTTGGAGAGCGAGAGCGCAAGCGGAGGAGCTTTGGACTGGAAGTCCGGAGGGAGAGGGGGAGAAAGAGAGAGCGCACTGCCTCCCGAAATTAAGCGCCTTTCTGGCGTGAACATTCTCCCCCCCCTTGCGAGGATACGCAGCAAAATATTAGAAGTCTTGCGCTCGGGAAAGTGTTGGATTCGCTGAGCGGTCGTCGGCATGTAGAAGTGTGTGATGATCCTGTCCACACGACTGGCATCGGTCGTTACTACGGCAAGATCCTCCAGAATGGTGGTGGGCCAAGCAGTTGACGCAGTATTTCCTGTCGATGACTGCCTGGAGCCGTTTCTTTGCATCAAGTCGAAGAAAACGGTGGCACTTCCGAAGAGGATGGTTCCCTTGACAGACTCGGCATTGGTAGAATGAAATACCTCGGGAACGTCTGCTTTTGTTGTCGTTGTATGGAACCCAGTAGTTGAAGGAGTCGGCGGCATTGGTCACTCGTGTAGAGAACGACGAAATCCGCTGGATAGGTGGAGATATTTGTCGGGTGTCATCACGAGGAATCGGAACACTGGAAGAAGAGTCGCTTGGATGCAACAAAGTGTGATGTCGACCGTGGCACGTAAGACAGTTGTGGGCGCTTGTGCAATTATGAAGTGGATGACCGCTTGCAAAGCAATTTGAGCACAACTGCTTTTTCTGGATATAAGATGATCGATCGACTATCGTCATCTGAAGGAAGCGTGGACACAAACGCACTGGATGGTTCTCTGCAGAACACAAATCGCATATTTTGGACGTATGAAGAATCCTCGTACTAAAGGATTGTAGTACTCGTGGCGATGGGTTGGAGATTGTCGGTTTAGATGAACGAAGGCGTGTCACAGTAGGCTGGATAAAATCTATTGCTTCCAGAGTTCTATAGCGCTCTGTTAGGAATGAATCAAGTTCCGGCCACGTAGGAATTTCGGTTTTTTGTTCGATGGATTGCTCCCATAATGAAAGCGTCAGCTTTGGAAGTTTTGTGGAGCACAAATAAACAAGGAGGCAATCCCAATTCTCAGTAGAAAGGCCGGAAATTCTCAGCGATGTTAGACAATTTTGGATTGTATTTTGCAGCTCCTTCAAGGCTGCCGAGGATTCGCGTTCAATGGACGCCATGTTAAATAATTTCTTAAGTTGATTGTTTACTAACGCGCGTTTATTTTCGAAACGATCGTGAAGCGCTGACCACGCGGATTGGAAGCCATCATCGGTCAGTGGAGATTTCGAAACAATGGCGTGAGCTTCGCCGCTAGTTTTGGCGTTTAAGTGGAAAAGCTTTTCCACTGGAGTGAGGTTGGAATTGTTCACGTACATGGCCGTAAACAGATCACGAAATGTGGGCCAGCGCAGATAATCTCCGTCGAAGATTCCTGTATCGCATGGCGGAAGATCGCAGCTCTCGAGAATGTCTCTGGTGGCGGAGCTGCTCTTGCCTGTGAATTGGAGACGGACACACGGTCAATGTCTTCGCTCAGCTTGGAAGCACATCTTTCGTACACCGCATAATAGTGTTCGTATTTATTTTGAAGTAGCGGAAGATTTCCGCTACTTCCCTCGTGAAGAGCTGCTCTGGAAACGGTCTCATACTCCCGTTCAACCTTTTCCCATAAGGACTGGATCTGATCTCGACGGATCTTTAATGTGAATGAATTGGGCTTGGAAGTGGATGCCGCAAAAATCTGGTTTTCAAATTGGATGAGACGGTTGCTAGTTGCTATAAACTCAAGCATAGCAACATCTATAGGGCCGTTGGCTCTGGATATCTCCCTCTTCTGACTTGCGTCTTGGGGAATTGACTTTTGTCCTTCTGACATATTTATATTCCTTTGGGAGTAGGCAGGAGTGACCAACTAAGTAGGTGAATGAAGCTGCTGGATTGAGCAGAATTCTCAAAATAAAGGATGTTCGCAAGAATATGCTGTAGAATTCGGATGGTAGATGGTGGAAATATTCAATCTCAGAATTGCAAGTAAATACAGTGGAAAAAATTTACTTGAAGTAGAAGCAACGAGAATCGAAAATATATATTATTAATTGGAGCAAATGCGACGAGAATTTAAATTTATTTGACCAAATAACTAATTGCTGGACGGAAATGCCAAGTTGTTTATTATTTTCGTATTTAATAATAACCCAATAAATGCAAAAAAATATATAGATGGAGTACCCTTGACAATTGCGGATATTTAATCGAGTGCAAAAACTTTAAAAGTATTTGTGATTAACTGATTGATTAATTATTAATTAATTGAAAAAAAAATATATTAATTGTAAAGAAAAAATAATTAAATCGGAATGGTGGGATTGGAACACCTGACACTTTTCTTCTCAACTTAATGTTCGTTGGGATGCGCTGCCGGCAATGTAAAAGCTCTTGGTTATGTGTGTATGTATGTATGTAGATGACAATTATATGTCGCGGCGGCAGCGGAACTATGTAAGGCGCAACAATGAAATGCACAAAAATACGGACACTGGCTTACAAGTTTTTGCAATAATTTATTCTTTATTTATTATATTTTTTGATTTTCTTGTTTTATATATTTTTTTAAAATGTAGGTAATGGTTTTTGTCTGGGGGAGAAAATATAATATGTAATATATATGTATGTACATATATGTTTACATGGAGAAAATATAATATAAGTATATGGATTTATTATAGCACTGGATAGCTATTCGTAGGCAGCGGACTGTATTGGCTTGTTAATAAATTTTTATTATTGGAATTTTATTTTTTATTGTGCGAAATAAAAATCGATGTTTTTATGTAAAGACAGTTAAACCACGAAGCTGATATGTATGTACATATGTATGAATTTTTATTCTTATGTAGGAACCGTTTTGTACATTGATGTACGGATAAATGCAAATATGTACAAAGGAAAGCGGAATAAGAAGAATATGGCGACGTTCAAAACGGAGACGGATTGAAAATTGTACGAATTGTAGAAAATGGAAAAATGGAAAATTCCTTAACTGCCGTTGTCAGGAAAACTCGCACTTGGAGTCGACACGGAAAATTAATCTTGCAGCAGAGTGACCGAAATTAAATGTTCGGACTACTGCTGAAGATCGGCAGCGAGGGGGCGACGGAATACGGAGTACTTATCTTTGGAAGCAGAAAACGCCGAGAACTGCTGGTGTGGAAGGAAACAAAAAAAATCCGGAATCCAAAAATCCAAAATCCAATAAAATCCGGAAATCCAAAATCCACAAATCCGGCTCGAAGGACCAAAATGTTCGGCTGGGGGGAGCTGGAGAGCTGGCTTCCGCAGAATAGGCACCAAGAAAATGTATTTAATCCCGCGACGCAGTCGAAGGTTCCACAGAAAACCACCACAAGAAAAGAATAAGTAGGCCGGGGGGGGGTGATTTCGATATATAAAATAGCATGGACTTGGTCCGCTTTATTTGGCTTCAGGTTTAGAACTAATTACAAGCGGGAGCGGGAGATCAAAATAGGAGTGCGCGAGCGGCAGAAGCATCAGCTTGGAGAGCGAGAGCGCAAGCGGAGGAGCTTTGGACTGGAAGTCCGGAGGGAGAGGGAGAGAAAGAGAGAGCGCACTGCCTCCCGAAATTAAGCGCCTTTCTGGCGTGAACAAACATAAAAAATTAAATAAAAATTTTTGTTTAAAAATTGTTTTCATTGAAAAAAAATTATTTTTTCACTTTGATACCCTTTAAAAAGGCGTATTTGTGTTCGTGGTACTTTATGCAGTACATATATATATTTTACAACAATTACCTGTCCAATGCCGTTTCAATTATTCGATTACCTTATTTGGTTCAAAAGATATGATTTTTGCAACGCTAAATGAGAAAAGGCGCTACTGTGCGACGGCAGAATTTGTACTTATATTAGTTTTTACACGGCTTATACATTTGCATACTCAATTGTAAATTTGTAAACAAAAAGTTCACAACTCAGCTAATAATGCCTGAATCCACTTCAGAATTTATATTTAAATTAGTTTTTACACGTCTAATACATTTGCATACTCAATTGTAAATTTGTAAACAAAAATTCACAACTCAGATAATAATGCATGTATCAACGGCAGAATTTGTACTTAAATTAGTTTTTAGAAGGCTAATACATTTGCACACTCAATTGTAAATTTGTAAACAAAAAGTTCACAACTCAGATAATAATGCATATATCCACTTCAGAATTTGTATTTATATTAGTTTTTACATGGCTAATACATTTGCATACTCAATTGTAAATTTCTAAACAAAAAGTTCACAACTCAGCTAATAATGCATTCACTTCAGAATTTGTATTTATATTAGTTTTTACACGGCTAATACATTTGCATGCTCAATTGTAAAATTGTGAACAAAAAGTTCACAACTCAGCTAATAATGCCTGAATCCACTTCAGAATTTATATTTAAATTAGTTTTTACACGTCTAATACATTTGCATACTCAATTGTAAATTTGTAAACAAAAATTCACAACTCAGATAATAATGCATATATCCACGGCAGATTTTGTACTTATATTAGTTTTTAGAAGGCTAATACATTTGCATACTCAATTGTAAATTTGTAAACAAAAAGTTCACAACTCCGCTAAAAATGTCTGTATCCACTTCAGAATATGTATTTATAATAGTTTTACACGGCTAATACATTTGCATACTCAATTGTAAATTTGTAAACAAAAATTCACAACTCAGATAATAATGCATATATCCACTTTAGAATTTGTATTTATATTAGTTTTTACACGGCTAATACATTTGCATGCTCAATTGTAAATTTGTAAACAAAAAGTTCACAACTCAGATAATAATGCATATATCCACGGCAGAATTTATATTTAAATTAGTTCTTACAATGCTAATACATTTGCATACTCAATTGTAAATTTGTAAACAAAAAGTTCACAACTCCGCTAATAATGCATGTATCCACGGCAGAATTTGTACTTATATTAGTTTTTAGAAGGCTAATACATTTGCATACTCAATTGTAAATTTGTAAACAAAAAGTTCACAACTCCGCTAAAAATGTCTGTATCCACTTCAGAATATGTATTTATAATAGTTTTACACGGCTAATACATTTGCATACTCAATTGTAAATTTGAAAACAAAAAGTTCACAACTCAGCTAATAATGCCTGAATCCACTTCAGAATTTGTATTTATATTAGTTTTTACACGGCTAATACATTTGCATACTCAATTGCAAATTTGTAAACAAAAAGTTCACATCTCAGCTATAATGCATGTATCCACGGCAGAATTTATATTTAAATTAGTTCTTACAATGCTAATACATTTGCATACTCAATTGTAAATTTGTAAACAAAAAGTTCACAACTCCGCTAATAATGCATGTATCAACGGCAGAATTTGTACTTAAATTAGTTTTTAGAAGGCTAATACATTTGCACACTCAATTGTAAATTTGTAAACAAAAAGTTCACAACTCAGATAATAATGCATATATCCACTTCAGAATTTGTATTTATATTAGTTTTTACATGGCTAATACATTTGCATACTCAATTGTAAATTTCTAAACAAAAAGTTCACAACTCAGCTAATAATGCATTCACTTCAGAATTTGTATTTATATTAGTTTTTACACGGCTAATACATTTGCATGCTCAATTGTAAAATTGTGAACAAAAAGTTCACAACTCAGCTAATAATGCCTGAATCCACTTCAGAATTTATATTTAAATTAGTTTTTACACGTCTAATACATTTGCATACTCAATTGTAAATTTGTAAACAAAAATTCACAACTCAGATAATAATGCATATATCCACGGCAGATTTTGTACTTATATTAGTTTTTAGAAGGCTAATACATTTGCATGCTCAATTGTAAATTTGTAAACAAAAAGTTCACAACTCAGCTAATAATGCATGTATCCACTTCAGAATTTGTATTTATATTAGTTTTTACACGGCTAATACATTTGCATGCTCAATTGTAAAATTGTAAACAAAAAGTTCACAACTCAGATAATAGTGCATATATCCACTTCAGAATTTGTAATTATATTAGTTTTTACATGGCTAATATATTTGCATACTCAATTTGTGGCGTAATTTCGCCGTTAAAAGGGGAAAACATAAACAGGGTATCGTTGTTCTCGATCATACCTCCGAGTGTTAACCACATTCAGGCTTGTCGACCCTTAACCATCAGCTGAGCGGGACCCATTGATTCCTAGCTCTAGCGGGAGATGTGGAGGGGGTTTTTGCTGCGGATAAGGATTGTTACGTCAAAGGTTTTATTATAGTTTTCATTCGAAACCAACACACAAAACAATTGTCTCATAATTAGTAAAATATGAAACAAGGCAAGGCTAAACTAAACCATACTTATTCGACAGGATTCAGAATCTGCAATAAAATCAATTTTAAGATTTTTTTTGTAGAAGTTATGAGCATTTAAAGTTGAACTTTGTTTCGTTTTTTGCATCATAAAAAAAAAATGTGTAAATTGGTCGACTTTCAGGTAATATTACAAAAAAACCATAAAACCAATGGTTATGGTTTTTTCTTTAAATGATAGATACATTCATAAACTATTAAAGAATCTAAAAAAAACGACACTTTGGTTTGGGCTTCTACAGGTAAATCGCTACCTGCCAGGTCTCCATTTTTTTCACCTTTTTCTGCCTAAAGTAGTCTATATCTTCTGACGCCAATGAAAGCCACTGACTACACTATGACTACAAGTTCCGTGGATTTTTCCTGGATCAGAATTAACTTTCATCGGCTGCGTCGAGCTGCGTCTGCGGAAATGCAACGCAAAAAACCAAAACAACTCAGGGTAAAATATACCAAAATACCGACACAATTTCATACATTTCAAGAAATATACTAACTAAAGCGCGTGGCGGTTACACTTCGAATTAAAAAAAAATTTTTTTTTTCAGTTTTCAAATTATTTTTATTTGAGCAAATACATAAAAATAAACATAAAAAATTAAATAAAAATTTTTGTTTAAAAATTGTTTTCATTGAAAAAAAATTATTTTTTCACTTTGATACCCTCTAAAAAGGCGTATTTGTGGGCGTGGTACTTTATGAAGTACATATATATATTTTACAACAATTACCTGTCCAATGCCGTTTCAATTATTCGATTACCTTATTTGGTTCAAAAGATATGATTTTTGCAACGCTAAATGAGAAAAGGCGCTACTGTGCGACGGCAGAATTTGTACTTATATTAGTTTTTACACGGCTTATACATTTGCATACTCAATTGTAAATTTGTAAACAAAAAGTTCACAACTCAGCTAATAATGCCTGAATCCACTTCAGAATTTATATTTAAATTAGTTTTTACACGTCTAATACATTTGCATACTCAATTGTAAATTTGTAAACAAAAATTCACAACTCAGATTATAATGCATATATCCACTTTAGAATTTATATTTAAATTAGTTCTTACAATGCTAATACATTTGCATACTCAATTGTAAATTTGTAAACAAAAAGTTCACAACTCAGATAATAATGCATATATCCACGGCAGAATTTGTACGTATATTAGTTTTTAGAAGGCTAATACATTTGCATACTCAATTGTAAATTTGTAAACAAAAAGTTCACAACTCCGCTAAAAATGTCTGTATCCACTTCAGAATATGTATTTATAATAGTTTTACACGGCTAATACATTTGCATACTCAATTGTAAATTTGAAAACAAAAAGTTCACAACTCAGCTAATAATGCCTGAATCCACTTCAGAATTTGTATTTATATTAGTTTTTACACGGCTAATACATTTGCATACTCAATTGCAAATTTGTAAACAAAAAGTTCACATCTCAGCTATAATGCATGTATCCACGGCAGAATTTATATTTAAATTAGTTCTTACAATGCTAATACATTTGCATACTCAATTGTAAATTTGTAAACAAAAAGTTCACAACTCCGCTAATAATGCATGTATCCACTGCAGAATTTGTACTTAAATTAGTTTTTAGAAGGCTAATACATTTGCACACTCAATTGTAAATTTGTAAACAAAAAGTTCACAACTCAGCTAATAATGCCTGAATCCACTTCAGAATTTATATTTAAATTAGTTTTTACACGTCTAATACATTTGCATACTCAATTGTAAATTTGTAAACAAAAATTCTCAACTCAGATAATAATGCATATATCCACTTTAGAATTTATATTTAAATTAGTTCTTACAATGCTAATACATTTGCATACTCAATTGTAAATTTGTAAACAAAAAGTTCACAACTCAGATAATAATGCATATATCCACGGCAGAATTTGTACTTATATTAGTTTTTAGAAGGCTAATACATTTGCATACTCAATTGTAAATTTGTAAACAAAAAGTTCACAACTCCGCTAAAAATGTCTGTATCCACTTCAGAATATGTATTTATAATAGTTTTACACGGCTAATACATTTGCATACTCAATTGTAAATTTGAAAACAAAAAGTTCACAACTCAGCTAATAATGCCTGAATCCACTTCAGAATTTGTATTTATATTAGTTTTTACACGGCTAATACATTTGCATACTCAATTGCAAATTTGTAAACAAAAAGTTCACATCTCAGCTATAATGCATGTATCCACGGCAGAATTTATATTTAAATTAGTTCTTACAATGCTAATACATTTGCATACTCAATTGTAAATTTGTAAACAAAAAGTTCACAACTCCGCTAATAATGCATGTATCCACGGCAGAATTTGTACTTAAATTAGTTTTTAGAAGGCTAATAAATTTGCACACTCAATTGTAAATTTGTAAACAAAAAGTTCACAACTCCGCTAAAAATGTCTGTATCCACTTCAGAATATGTATTTATAATAGTTTTACACGGCTAATACATTTGCATACTCAATTGTAAATTTGAAAACAAAAAGTTCACAACTCAGCTAATAATGCCTGAATCCACTTCAGAATTTGTATTTATATTAGTTTTTACACGGCTAATACATTTGCATACTCAATTGCAAATTTGTAAACAAAAAGTTCACATCTCAGCTATAATGCATGTATCCACGGCAGAATTTATATTTAAATTAGTTCTTACAATGCTAATACATTTGCATACTCAATTGTAAATTTGTAAACAAAAAGTTCACAACTCAGATAATAGTGCATATATCCACGGCAGATTTTGTACTTATATTAGTTTTTAGAAGGCTAATACATTTGCATACTCAATTGTAAATTTGTAAACAAAAAGTTCACAACTCCGCTAAAAATGTCTGTATCCACTTCAGAATATGTATTTATAATAGTTTTACACGGCTAATACATTTGCATACTCAATTGTAAATTTGAAAACAAAAAGTTCACAACTCATCTAATAATGCCTGAATCCACTTCAGAATTTGTATTTATATTAGTTTTTACACGGCTAATACATTTGCATACTCAATTGCAAATTTGTAAACAAAAAGTTCACATCTCAGCTATAATGCATGTATCCACGGCAGAATTTATATTTAAATTAGTTCTTACAATGCTAATACATTTGCATACTCAATTGTAAATTTGTAAACAAAAAGTTCACATCTCAGCTATAATGCATGTATCCACTGCAGAATCTGTACTTAAATTAGTTTTTAGAAGGCTAATACATTTGCACACTCAATTGTAAATTTGTAAACAAAAAGTTCACAACTCAGCTAATAATGCCTGAATCCACTTCAGAATTTATAATTATATTAGTTTTTACACGTCTAATACATTTGCATACTCAATTGTAAATTTGTAAACAAAAAGTTCACAACTCAGATAATAATGCATATATCCACTTCAGAATTTGTATTTATATTAGTTTTTACATGGCTAATACATTTGCATACTCAATTGTAAATTTCTAAACAAAAAGTTCACAACTCAGCTAATAATGCATTCACTTCAGAATTTGTATTTATATTAGTTTTACACGGCTAATACATTTGCATGCTCAATTGTAAAATTGTAAACAAAAAGTTCACAACTCAGATAATAGTGCATATATCCACTTCAGAATTTGTAATTATATTAGTTTTTACATGGCTAATATATTTGCATACTCAATTTGTGGCGTAATTTCGCCGTTAAAAGGGGAAAACATAAACAGGGTATCGTTGTTCTCGATCATACCTCCGAGTGTTAACCACATTCAGGCTTGTCGACCCTTAACCATCAGCTGAGCGGGACCCATTGATTCCTAGCTCTAGCGGGAGATGTGGAGGGGGTTTTTGCTGCTGATAAGGATTGTTACGTCAAAGGTTTTATTATAGTTTTCATTCGAAACCAACACACAAAACAATTGTCTCATAATTAGTAAAATATGAAACAAGGCAAGGCTAAACTAAACCATACTTATTCGACAGGAAATTTAACAAGGATTCAGAATCTGCAATAAAATCAATTTTAAGATTTTTTTTGTAGAAGTTATGAGCATTTAAAGTTGAACTTTGTTTCGTTTTTTGCATCATAAAAAAAATGTGTAAATTGGGCGACTTTCAGGTAATATTACAAAAAAACCATAAAACCAATGGTTATGGTTTTTACTTTAAATGATAGATACATTCATAAACTATTAAAGAATCTAAAAAAAACGACACTTTGGTTTGGGCTTCTACAGGTAAATCGCTACCTGCCAGGTGTCCATTTTTTTCACCTTTTTCTGCCTAAAGTAGTCTATATCTTCTGACGCCAATGAAAGCCACTGACTACACTATGACTACAAGTTCCGTGGATTTTTCCTGGATCAGAATTAACTTTCATCGGCTGAGTCTGCGGAAATGCAACGCAAAAAACCAAAACAACTCAGGGTAAAATATACCAAAATACCGACACAATTTCATACATTTCAAAAAATATACTAACTAAAGCGCGTGGCGGTTACACTTCGAATTAAAAAAAAAATTTTTTTTCAGTTTTCAAATTATTTTTATTTGAGCAAATACATAAAAATAAACATAAAAAATTAAATAAAAATTTTTGTTTAAAAATTGTTTTCATTGAAAAAAAATTATTTTTTCACTTTGATACCCTTTAAAAAGGCGTATTTGTGGGCGTGGTACTTTATGCAGTACATATATATATTTTACAACAATTACCTGTCCAATGCCGTTTCAATTATTCGATTACTTAATTTGGTTCAAAAGATATGATTTTTGCAACGCTAAATGAGAAAAGGCGCTACTGTGCGACGGCAGAATTTGTACTTATATTAGTTTTTACACGGCTTATACATTTGCATACTCAATTGTAAATTTGTAAACAAAAAGTTCACAACTCAGCTAATAATGCCTGAATCCACTTCAGAATTTATATTTAAATTAGTTTTTACACGTCTAATACATTTGCATACTCAATTGTAAATTTGTAAACAAAAATTCACAACTCAGATAATAATGCATATATCCACTTTAGAATTTATATTTAAATTAGTTCTTACAATGCTAATACATTTGCATACTCAATTGTAAATTTGTAAACAAAAAGTTCACATCTCAGCTATAATGCATGTATCCACTGCAGAATTTGTACTTAAATTAGTTTTTAGAAGGCTAATACATTTGCACACTCAATTGTAAATTTGTAAACAAAAAGTTCACAACTCAGCTAATAATGCCTGAATCCACTTCAGAATTTATAATTATATTAGTTTTTACACGTCTAATACATTTGCATACTCAATTGTAAATTTGTAAACAAAAAGTTCACAACTCAGATAATAATGCATATATCCACTTCAGAATTTGTATTTATATTAGTTTTTACATGGCTAATACATTTGCATACTCAATTGTAAATTTCTAAACAAAAAGTTCACAACTCAGCTAATAATGCATTCACTTCAGAATTTGTATTTATATTAGTTTTACACGGCTAATACATTTGCATGCTCAATTGTAAAATTGTAAACAAAAAGTTCACAACTCAGATAATAGTGCATATATCCACTTCAGAATTTGTAATTATATTAGTTTTTACATGGCTAATATATTTGCATACTCAATTTGTGGCGTAATTTCGCCGTTAAAAGGGGAAAACATAAACAGGGTATCGTTGTTCTCGATCATACCTCCGAGTGTTAACCACATTCAGGCTTGTCGACCCTTAACCATCAGCTGAGCGGGACCCATTGATTCCTAGCTCTAGCGGGAGATGTGGAGGGGGTTTTTGCTGCGGATAAGGATTGTTACGTCAAAGGTTTTATTATAGTTTTCATTCGAAACCAACACACAAAACAATTGTCTCATAATTAGTAAAATATGAAACTAGGCAAGGCTAAACTAAACCATACTTATTCGACAGGAAATTTAACAAGGATTCAGAATCTGCAATAAAATCAATTTTAAGATTTTTTTTGTAGAAGTTATGAGCATTTAAAGTTGAACTTTGTTTCGTTTTTTGCATCATAAAAAAAAATGTGTAAATTGGTCGACTTTCAGGTAATATTACAAAAAAACCATAAAACCAATGGTTATGGTTTTTACTTTAAATGATAGATACATTCATAAACTATTAAAGAATCTAAAAAAAACGACACTTTGGTTTGGGCTTCTACAGGTAAATCGCTACCTGCCAGGTGTCCATTTTTTTCACCTTTTTCTGCCTAAAGTAGTCTATATCTTCTGACGCCAATGAAAGCCACTGACTACACTATGACTACAAGTTCCGTGGATTTTTCCTGGATCAGAATTAACTTTCATCGGCTGAGTCTGCGGAAATGCAACGCAAAAAACCAAAACAACTCAGGGTAAAATATACCAAAATACCGACACAATTTCATACATTTCAAAAAATATACTAACTAAAGCGCGTGGCGGTTACACTTCGAATTAAAAAAAAAATTTTTTTTCAGTTTTCAAATTATTTTTATTTGAGCAAATACATAAAAATAAACATAAAAAATTAAATAAACATTTTTGTTTAAAAATTGTTTTCATTGAAAAAAAATTATTTTTTCACTTTGATACCCTTTAAAAAGGCGTATTTGTGGGCGTGGTACTTTATGCAGTACATATATATATTTTACAACAATTACCTGTCCAATGCCGTTTCAATTATTCGATTACCTTATTTGGTTCAAAAGATATGATTTTTGCAACGCTAAATGAGAAAAGGCGCTACTGTGCGACGGCAGAATTTGTACTTATATTAGTTTTTACACGGCTTATACATTTGCATACTCAATTGTAAATTTGTAAACAAAAAGTTCACAACTCAGCTAATAATGCCTGAATCCACTTCAGAATTTATATTTAAATTAGTTTTTACACGTCTAATACATTTGCATACTCAATTGTAAATTTGTAAACAAAAATTCACAACTCAGATAATAATGCATATATCCACTTTAGAATTTATATTTAAATTAGTTCTTACAATGCTAATACATTTGCATACTCAATTGTAAATTTGTAAACAAAAAGTTCACAACTCAGATAATAATGCATATATCCACGGCAGAATTTGTACGTATATTAGTTTTTAGAAGGCTAATACATTTGCATACTCAATTGTAAATTTGTAAACAAAAAGTTCACAACTCCGCTAAAAATGTCTGTATCCACTTCAGAATATGTATTTATAATAGTTTTACACGGCTAATACATTTGCATACTCAATTGTAAATTTGAAAACAAAAAGTTCACAACTCAGCTAATAATGCCTGAATCCACTTCAGAATTTGTATTTATATTAGTTTTTACACGGCTAATACATTTGCATACTCAATTGCAAATTTGTAAACAAAAAGTTCACATCTCAGCTATAATGCATGTATCCACGGCAGAATTTATATTTAAATTAGTTCTTACAATGCTAATACATTTGCATACTCAATTGTAAATTTGTAAACAAAAAGTTCACAACTCCGCTAATAATGCATGTATCCACTGCAGAATTTGTACTTAAATTAGTTTTTAGAAGGCTAATACATTTGCACACTCAATTGTAAATTTGTAAACAAAAAGTTCACAACTCAGCTAATAATGCCTGAATCCACTTCAGAATTTATATTTAAATTAGTTTTTACACGTCTAATACATTTGCATACTCAATTGTAAATTTGTAAACAAAAATTCTCAACTCAGATAATAATGCATATATCCACTTTAGAATTTATATTTAAATTAGTTCTTACAATGCTAATACATTTGCATACTCAATTGTAAATTTGTAAACAAAAAGTTCACAACTCAGATAATAATGCATATATCCACGGCAGAATTTGTACGTATATTAGTTTTTAGAAGGCTAATACATTTGCATACTCAATTGTAAATTTGTAAACAAAAAGTTCACAACTCCGCTAAAAATGTCTGTATCCACTTCAGAATATGTATTTATAATAGTTTTACACGGGTAATACATTTGCATACTCAATTGTAAATTTGAAAACAAAAAGTTCACAACTCAGCTAATAATGCCTGAATCCACTTCAGAATTTGTATTTATATTAGTTTTTACACGGCTAATACATTTGCATACTCAATTGCAAATTTTGTAGCGTGTTGCATGGTCTGTGTTATACGACAACATATTGTTAGTTTTCGACTGATCAGCGGCGGCGGGACCCATAAAACGGTAGCTCATTCCGGGTGGGGTAGGTTCTTGCTGACGTCTAAACTTGACACTACGAACTTTAAATTTAAGAGTCCCTCAACAAAACAATAAGCCTACTTATAGGCGAAAAAGGTGGAATCAAAATCAAATTTATTCTATGGATGTATGTGTAGGGTCTTCAACGAACTGTAAGGCGGTGGCGTTGATGGTGGATGCCAAATGTAGTCTTAACCCTCCCAACCATGTCTCTCCCTAACTGGGGAAACCCAAATGTTAATGTCCCTTCTTTTATTTAATTTATACCCCCATGTCTAAAATAAAACTTAGAAATTCATCGTTAATTTCATACTATAAATGTTTGTTATATTCATTTTCATCATATTTTTTTTTTTCTATTCATTTTTTTCTAAACATCCATTATTACAATTCAAGCATTCTGTTTCTATTCATAGGATCTAATCATTTCCACGTTAATATGTCTTATTTAAGTTTTAAATTGTCAAATAATATGGTTATATCTACATGTTGGCTTTTAATTAATTATCATAAAAATTAAGAATTAAATTTTTAAATTTTCAACTAATATTTTTATCTCTACATGTTGGCTTTTAACTAATTAAAATAAAAATTAAGATCTAAGTTTTAAATTGTATGAATTAATTGTACATCTTTGTTGTTTCAGTGTATGTCGTTTATCTTCATTGTTTTTCTTTTTACTCTATTTGAACCTTTTTCTTTTATTCTCACAATCACATCAACAGGCCGTGTTTTATTTAATTCATAATTAATTTCAAACTATGCGAGAACAGTCAATCATATATATTTGCTATCGGCCAAACCAATGTACACGAGCTTCCATTATCTCTCAACGAAACTGGATAATCAAAACAAAAGCTGCGATTACTTCTTCATTTACATTATTCTATATATTTTTTTTTTCACAACTTAAATGGTCACAGTTAAATTGATTTGGATTATCCCTTTGCACAAAATATTAGTTGTTTAATTTGCATGTTCATTGGTTTGCTCGATCACTTCCACTTTTTAATATGTTGCCAAATAAAAACTCACCCACTCTTGTTGCTTGATGAAGGCCTTCATGTTGCTCCAGAGGAGATGGTTAAAAAGCTGTGGGCTTAGAAGCTTTCAATTTATATGATTAGGGTTCTCCATAAGAGGTACACTTAGAGAAATGTTGATCGGCGTGTTGTGATGGCGGATTTAAATTAATTAATTTTAGTATTTCATAATTATTGTTATTTTTTTGTTTTTTTATAATTTAGTTTTAAATTTTAATCTGTTTTGCCTCATTATTAATATTTTTTTTTTTATTATATTTAGGTAATTTAGGATTTTATTATTTTAAGGTGTTTGTTGGATCGTTGTAATTTTTTTTTTTTTTTTTTTTAACAATCCCACGTGGCCAGTTTTTCTGCTACAATTTGCTTTGGTTGCTTTTCTCTCCTTGATCCCTAAAGGCTTTTCCTTTTCCGATGGCAAGAACGTTGTTGCGAGAAACTAAAGAAATTTTCCCATTTAAAAGAATATAAGCGACAGGTTATGGTAGGACTTACGTAAGTCGATTTTTCGGATCTGCCCAAAAACAAGGGTTTGCAACACAGGTTGGCAAAAAGAATTTGGCTACGGCCACGATCAGGAGAATTGTTGGTATTGGTTGATCCAGTGGCTATTAGAGGGGCAAAGGTTAGAATTTATATTTTCTAAAATTTGCACAAAATATTTACCGTACAGGTTTAATCAGCAGCCGAAAGGTGAAATAATGCTGACTGAATAGCGGAGCACTTTCCGTATCGCAAGATGCGATCAGATTTTAATGCCTGGACTTTGAACTTTAAAGTCCAATTTTTTTGGCAGCGTGCAAAACTAAAAATTGAGATAAGAGCGATTTCAACTGCTCGTAGGCACGACATAAAACGGAAAGACCAATTTCTGGGCTTACGAGCTTTTTATCAGTTCTCAAGCCGACGAAGGGGTGCATTCAGATTAATCACTTTTTTGTCATTCACAGGTAGTTGTCAAAAAAGGTGAATAGTGGGTCCTACTATGGCGGGATATGACGAGATTTTAAAAATCTAAGTCAAAATAAAAAAACTTTTCTTTCCCAACGTTCGTATAGGAAAGAAAACATTCTTGCAACTAAGGCGACCATTACAACCACAGATAATTCTGACGACTCGCAGGAGGAAGATTAGCTGGAATTATACGCGAATATCTTTTGCGTGAAAGGTTCCAATCTCTCGTCCTTGAAGAGTTTCCAATAGATAAAACGAGTTTCCTAGCTTACGTTTTATTCTACATTTAGTAAATTGTGGAGCAAGCTTCTTGTTATAGTTTTGACTGAAATTGCTACGGCTAAAATTTCTTCTGAAGACTTCTTGGCCCTCTTTGTAATTCACTGGTTTTGATCTCAAGTTATACTGTTCTACATTTCTTTCATATGCTAACTTGCTGTTTCTCTGTATATCCTTTCTAATCAAAGTTAGACAATCAGGGCGATCTAATGGAATAGAATCCTCTAGCAAGTTTAAGTCTTTCAGCAAACGATAGTCAGCACCATGCTTAATCATATTAAGGCCAAATAACGCCTTATATGGTGAACATCCAATACCTTGATGTATTGCTGATCGAAGAGCACAGGAGATATGAGTCAGATACTGATCCCATTCTCTCTGGTCTTGTTTGATGTAAGCACGGACAGCAGATAGCAAAGATCTGTTTACACGCTCAGCCGCATTACTCTGGGGAGAATAAAGTGCGGTAAACACATGTCGTATACCAAACTTGGTTAGAAAAACCTCAAACTCTTTAGCTTTAAATTGGCTTCCGTTGTCACTAACTACTATCTCAGGAACTCCAAAGCAATGGAAAATACTGTGCTCTAAAAATTCCTGTATTTTTTTAGAAGTAAATTGTTTTAGGGGACATAGCCAATGATATCTGCTAAAATGATCTAACACGATTAGAAGACCGATATAACCAGATTTACTTCTAGGGTAAGGACCTAGTATATCAATGTATAATTTTTGAAAGGGTCTAACGGATACACTCTGTTGACCCATTGGTGGTCTTAGGATTGCATTGGGTGCTTTGGTTTCTTTACAAGTACTGCACTCACGAATGTAATCCCAAATATCCTTGGAGAGACCTGGCCAAAAGAAATGTCTGCGTACTGCTTCAATGGTTTTATGCATTCCTCCATGAGCTGACAAAACATTATCATGGGCCTGACTAATAACGTTGGGTCTTAACTTTTCCGGAACCCATAATCGCCAGTTATTTTCATCATTTAAATGATCTCCTGTCGAATGTTCTGTTCGAATATATACAAACTTATCGACGACTTGTAAGTCTGGAAATGAATCTGCCTTTCCTAAAACTTTGTTTTTGAGACTTACATATTCATTGCTTAAAAATTCAATCGAATCTAAATCAATTTCCGGACCGCCTGATGTTACTGCATCCAAATGTCCTTCGCAAATGCGAGAAAGGGCGTCAGGGACTATATGATCTTTTCCCTTTCTGTGCGAGATAGAGAACTTAAAGGATTGTAGACGAAAAATCCACCTTGCCAAACGACCACAAACATTTTGTTGCCGCATTAGCCATAAAAGGCTAGAATGATCGGTTATGACTTCGAATTCCTGCATCTCTAAATAACATCGAAATTTTTCTACTGCCAATATTACTGCTAAGCATTCTCGCTCGGTAACGCTATAATTTTGTTGGCTTTTGCTGAGTTTCTTAGAAAAATAAGCTATTGGCCTTTCTTCCATAGATTCCGATAATTGCACGAGAACTGCTCCTACACCATAATCGCTTGCATCGCAGTGTAAGAAAAATTTTTGACTAAAGTCGGGATTTTGCAAAACCGGTGCAGTTGTCAAAAGTTTTTTCAAAGACTCCATGGCTTGTTGAGCCTCTTCAGTCCACTTGAAGGTCTTTTTAGATTTCAAGGTTTCAGTTATAGGGTAACTGATCTCTGCAAAGTTATGTATAAACCTACGATACCATCCACAGACTCCTAAGAAACCTCGAACTTGCTTTAGGTTTTTGGGACTGGGCCAGTTTAAGATACACGATATTTTCGACGGATCGGTTGATATACCTCCGCTTCCAATAATATATCCTAAGTAATTAATTCGAGTTACGCAGAAATTGCTTTTGTCGATATTCAGAGTTAAATTTGCTTTCCTGAACTGTTCCGCAATGCGAACGAGGATGGCCAAATGCTCAGAAAAGTTTTCGGAGACTATACACATGTCGTCCAAATAACCAAAAACACAATTGCGTAAATCTGGTGGAATAAGAGAATCCATTAGCCTACACATTGTTGACGGGGCATTGCAAAGACCAAATGGCATAACCGTAAACTGGTATAGTGGTCTGCCAGGAACGGTAAAGGCAGTTAACGGTTTAGCTTCCTGTGTTAACGCGATTTGCCAATAAGCGTCCTTTAGGTCTAATTTGGATATTATATTCGCTTTTGGGAGTCGAGAAAAAATTCCTTCAATACTCTGTAAAGGATAAGCATCCTTTTTCGTGACACAGTTTAATCTGCGTGCGTCCAGACAGAGTCGAACTTTGTTGGGCTTCACAACCAATCTCATGGGTGAACTCCAGTCACTTTCTGCGGGTTCTATAACTCCTAAACTTAACATACGGTCTACTTCATCGAACATTAACTTTTCTACCGCGGGGCTTACGGGATAATATCGTTGTTTTACAGCTTTAGCTTCCCCAATATCTATATCATGTTGAATAAGCGACGTACGACCTAGACCTTGCTTTTGAAAATCCGGAAATAATTTTTTTACTGCCTCAAGTTGGTTTAATTCCAATTCTGACAGAGGGTAATTTTCTGACTCGCTAGTAGATGTCTCAGTACTTAGGGAGCTAATAACTCCAGGTGCTAGCTTAAAAATTCTCCAAAAGTCTATGCCTAAAATAAGCCTTTGATTTATAGAAGGAATAATATAAATTTGCATATTCCTTTCCATATCTTTATAAGCCATTTTTATGTTTAGCATTCCTACGACATCGTGAGCTTTTCCATCAGCCGTTTTCACGTAAGATTTAATGTTTTTAAATTCTGGATACTGACTAAAATTTTCTTTAGCTAAGGTGGAACCTATACAGGAAATGTTGGCACCTGTATCTAGTAATCCGTGTTCTTCAAACTCCAATAATTTTACTTTTGCGTAACTTCGCATATCATCGTTATTGTGAATTATGGTAGCTACGACTAATTTTTTTCTTAATTTCACATTCCTATAGTAGTTTCGCATTCTACGTGTATTTCTTTTTGATATTCTTTTCTGTTCACCAAATATTCTTTTCTTTACATCTAGATAGTTTTTCAAACGCTCGTGATAAGCTAAGCAATGGTTCTTAAGAATTGTTGGCGGATGAATTTTTTCTATGCTTTCTGATCGACGAAGAATGTTTTTTATGTTGGTGTTTAATGGAACTATTGGTTCTGGAGCACCTTGTTGTTCTGCTGAGATGCTCCTTTCTGGCGGTTTTCCGACTTACGGAAACAATTTTGACATTGTGGTTTGTAGACATTTGGAAGACCACATCCGTAACAAAAGATGCGCCTTTCGCCAAGACAATTTTCCCATAAATGCCCTTCCTTATCACAATTCCAGCATCTGTTTCGAGATATTGGTTTTTTGCATAGCAGCGATATCTCCGGTGCATTCGTCTACATTATTTTCTTCCTCACTCAGAGTTTCTTCTACTGTATAAACTTTATAAGAAGCTGGTTCTCTGCGCTTAGAGGGTATGACTCGAGATTTTCCTATTTCCCTAATAAAGTTTTCCCTTTTCTGAACTAACTTTCGAAGTTGTGCTATTGAAGATACATCTTCAAACAATAATCGATCTTTAATATCTGATAGTAAGTTTCCTTGCACTATCTCCACTTCTTCTCGTTCATCTAGATTCACAGTCATCCGATCCCTTAATTTACAAATAGCTTCGTAATAGGACTCAAAGGATTCGCCTACCTTTTGTTTTCGAGCACGAATTTGTTCTCGTATCTCGTTATTCGATCTACTTTCTTTATACTGGAACCGTATAGCTTTGCAAAAATCGTTCCAGTTATTCTCTGTTGTGGCTTTGTGGTATCGCCAGTACCAATCTTTGGCTTTTCCAACAAGCAAAGAATGAATGTTTTGATTTACTGCTTGAAAATTATTATTAAGATTCTGAGCAGTAAGAGTTTTAATTCGGTAAAGAAATTCTTCTACTGGTAATCCTAAAGCAGATCCATCGAAATGAATACCCCACTTTTGCATGATATCAGCAACCTTAGCTGCCGAAATAGTATGAGCAGTATTTTGAAACGATCGGTGATCCTCTTCATGACTATCCTGCCGAGAATTATGTTGTGACAATTGCTCTGCATTGACTTGACAATTTCCACTAGCTTGACCTCTATTCAGACTAGGTTGCTGAGGAAAGTCTTGATAAACTGGTGGATTAGGTGACTGTAATGCTCGTGCTACAGCTTGTTGTATCCACATCTCTAATTGGCCAAAGTCTAAACTATGACTCGTTGGATTCATATTTCTTTGTGTGTGTGAGCGGTTGTTGCCTTTTCTAGGTCTTCCCGGGGGGTTATTTCGAGCGCCACCTCTAGGAGGATGTTCGGCTCTATTAGTACTATGACTGGTATCTAATGGTGGTAAATTTTCGATGCTTAAGTTTGTCGGTGGATTGGAACTTGCTGCTTTTCCCCTATTCAAATCTCTGGTAACTGATCGAGTGACAACTCTTACCGGCTCTGGAGCTTGTGCTTTTGCATTTGGAGAACAATTTCCAATCACTACTTTTAAATCTTGCGTGTGCACTACAGCAAAACAAGATGGGCAATCAGCATGGGATAGTAATCGGTTTTCAATGCAAGACTTGTGGTAAATATGTTTACATAATGTTATTGAACAAGTTTGTGTGTCCGACATTACTTCACTGCAAACTAGACAAATATTATCCTCTTCATTAGGGGGTTGATTTCCAAAACTATGTTGTAAAACCATTTTAAATTGTATAAACTTTCTTAGACATTTTTGGGGCAAAACTAAATTAAGAAGGGTTTCCTATTTCTTCCAAACAATTCATTTGAAGACATCTGTATATAATGGGCTATTGATTTTAAAGTGAATTTGATGTTAATCGATTAACTGAAATTTGAAAAATGTATGTTAACGGATGCACATACCTTTGCTGATATGCTACATAATTCCAGTTAAATACGTCTTAACAATTTTCTTTGATGGAATTACATCGTACTAACAATCAATTTAATAAAGCCAGGTGATTTATTTGCAAGAGTAACACATAGGCCTTCGATCGTGCACCGATGTTAAGGTCGAAAAGATTCAAATGCCTAAATCTTCGAATTCCAAAAAACGTATCCGAACTGCGACTCTATCTTGTCCTCTCCACTAAATAAAAGCTTGCCTTATCAGAAATAAAAGAGCTGGATTCATTAATTATTGTTGCAGTTTATTATTTCTTTGGGTTAACTTGAAACGTTAAGACGAGTCGGTCAAATCCTCAAATAAAAACCCAAAATTACAACAACTCTTAATGGCGGGATTTGTAAACCAAAACATCACCAAATGGATGAGTGTTTTTTCGTCTACATGCCCCATACTTTGGGCGCCAAAAATTTGTAGCGTGTTGCATGGTCTGTGTTATACGACAACATATTGTTAGTTTTCGACTGATCAGCGGCGGCGGGACCCATAAAACGGTAGCTCATTCCGGGTGGGGTAGGTTCTTGCTGACGTCTAAACTTGACACTACGAACATTAAATTTAAGAGTCCCTCAACAAAACAATAAGCCTACTTATAGGCGAAAAAGGTGGAATCAAAATCAAATTTATTCTATGGATGTATGTGTAGGGTCTTCAACGAACTGTAAGGCGGTGGCGTTGATGGTGGATGCCAAATGTAGTCTTAACCCTCCCAACCATGTCTCTCCCTAACTGGGGAAACCCAAATGTTAATGTCCCTTCTTTTATTTAATTTATACCCCCATGTCTAAAATAAAACTTAGAAATTCATCGTTAATTTCATACTATAAATGTTTGTTATATTCATTTTCATCATATTTTTTTTTTCTATTCATTTTTTTCTAAACATCCATTATGTAAAACTTCTTTATTTCTTTTATTTGTTAATTTCACGTTTTCTCTGATTTGCGCTCGCTTTATTAGTGATCGTATCCTCACGATTGTACATGGTCGATGACCATATATCGAGTGCTCGTGTTCTTATCGATATTTACATATAATAGTTCTTAGTGTTACCTTATCTACTTTATATCATATTTAAACTATTTACACTATTTACATTCGGCCGACCTGACTACAGATCGACCACGATCTTTACAAACAAAGGGCAACAGTTTCATTAACATTACTTATCCAAGGCTTAAGTCTAGCAGGTTCTAAAACACCTCTAAAGGGGATTTGCGTTATCTGGCAATCATCAATATCAACGACTTCGTATCTATCATTATCGAACACACGGCTTATCTTATAAGGCCCAAGGTACTTGGGAGCAAACTTCTTATTAATTCCTGCAGTGGTACCGACATTTCTTAGGGCCACATAATCACCTACTTTATACTCTCGAGGAGCTCTATGCTTTCTATTATAAAAGTCTTCGTTTCTCTTTTGGGAATTCTGAATATTGACAGCTGCATGCTTACGGATTCTGACCAGATCTCTAGATTCATCATTGAACTTATTCTCCAAGTACTCAGAAAGCTCATCCACTATAGGTCCCTTTTGTACTATTCCAAACAATAAAACACTAGGCGCTACCTGGGTGCTACTATGTACTGCGTTATTAATTGCATATTCGACTTTATTCAGTAGCTTATACCAATCGGACTGACTTAAAGGTTCTGATAATTTCCCTAACATAGGCGTTAACACACGGTTCACACGCTCCACCTGGCCATTAGCCTGAGGTGCTCCAGTAGCTACTTTTATGTGCTCAATGTCTCGCTCTTGACAAAAGGTGGTGAACTCAAGTGACGTAAAACAAGTACCGCGATCCGATATAATTCTATGGGGTCGACTATAAAAATCAAAGTATTTACTCAACGCATCTCTCGCTTCTCTTGTACTAGTTATATTTACCGGAAAGAGTTTGACAAACTTGGTAAAAGCATCAATAACAACTAGGAGATGCTTTCTCTTTGAAATTATGCTCGGTAAGGGGCCCAAATGATCTATATGGAGTGTATGAAACGGAATGCTAGGTTTCGGAATACTATGCAAGGTTCTATCATGAATCGATCTCGGCACTGAGTGCAAAATGCACGAAAGGCAATTTCTAATAAAATGCTCCACTTTAGTTCTCATGTCTGGAAACCAATAGGTCCTTCTCAAATCCTTAACGCACTTATCTGCTGCCAAATGTCCTAGTTTTTCGTGAGATTTCCTAATAAGCTGTTCTTCCATACAGGCAGGCACATATAAACAACAAGACTCGTCGCCATTCCTTCTACATACTAGTCCATCCCTTAACTCAAAGTAACGCAAGTTTCCTCTCTCTAGTTTCTCTCTCAATCGAACTATGTTTTCATCTCTCATTTGCTCCGTTTGTAGAATCAGGTCTACGTCATCAGGTGTTGCTCCTACGACTCCAACTAAAGGTAATGATTTTAGAAAAACATCCTCACGAGACTCCAATTTACCCTCTCCCCAGGCCATTTTACTACCGTTCATGTAATTCTTATCAGCCTTCTCTTCCTCTTCTTCCTCACTAAGCTCCTCTAACATAACACGTATTCTCTCTAATGGGTCTTTACATGAACTATATACAGGTATGTCTCTACGGATCTCTAAAATGCTTTTAATAAAACTATCTTCACTGCCTTCATCTAGGTTGTCTCTACGGTTTTCTCGAAATTCATCTCTACGGTTTTCTAACAGTTCGTCTCTACAGTTCTCTAAAAGTTTGTCTCTACGGTTGCCTCTATGGTTCTCAAAAAGTTTATCTCTACGGTTCTGCTCAAGGTTTTCTAACAAGTCTTCATCATTGCCTAACTCACTATTCTTTAACAGCTTCACAACTTCTATTTGTCTGCTCAAGGCATCGACATGGGCCATATTCACACCGGGTCTATGCATAATTGAATAATCGTAATTCTCCAGCTCAAGGGACCATCTGGCAATCCTAGGATTAATAGCTTTTCTACTAAGTGTCTGCACTAACGAATTGCAGTCCGTAATTATTTTAAACGGCCTATGCTCAAGGTACACTCTAAAACGGCGCAACGCATTTATTATTGCGAGTGTTTCCAACTCAAAACTATGGTATCGGGATTCTGCTGCAGAGGTTTTACCTGAATAAAACGAAATAGGGTGCATTTTCCCATCATCTTGTCGCTGCAACAATATAGCACCAAACCCATGGGCACTGGCATCTGTATGGAGCTCAGTTTCTCTACCAGGACTGAAAATGGCTAAAACAGGTGGATTAGCTAAAGCATTCTTCAACTCGTTAAATGCACTTAATTGCTCATCATTTAGTGGAAAAGGACCCCCTTTCTTTAATAACTCTGTCAAGGGTTTAGCTATTCGCGCAAATGAAAGGACAAAACGTCTGAAATACGAAAAGAATCCTAAACACGAGTGAAGGGTGTGAACATTTTGTGGCACAGGAAAATTTCTCAAAGCTTCTAAATGAGATTCACTAGGTTTTATCCCAAACTTACTGATACTATACCCCAGGAACTCACATTCTTTCTTCAAAAATACACATTTCTTCTTATTTATCTCCAAATTATATTCACTAATACGATCCAAAAGTTTTCCTAATATCTCTAAGTGCTCATCTACTGACTTTGTCGCTATAACTATATCGTCCATATAAATAACTAGGTTCTTTTTCCTTATAAAGTCTGAAAACGTTTCTGAAATAAATCGTTGGAACACTGCAGGGCCATTCTTCAAACCAAAAGGCATCCTCAGATACTCATACTGTCCTTGAGGGGTAACAAATGCCGTATACGGTACGGATTTTTCTTCGACCTCTATTTGATGAAACCCGCTTTTGAAATCAATCACAGAAAAACAACATTTTCCTTCCAAATACTCCAAGCAATCTTCAATAAGGGGCAAAGGAAAATTATCTTTGACAATACGCTTATTTAAACCACGGTAGTCAACGCACATTCGAATTTCACCAGACTTTTTCTTCACAAGGACCAAAGGTGACGCATAAGGTGAGGCGCTCGGGCGTATTACGTTTTTCTTGAGCAGGTCATCAACGATCTCCGCAACTTTCTCTCTCTCAAAGTAAGACAGACGTCTCGGAGAACAGTAAAACGGAGTGGTATCAGTTAATCTAATGGACATCCGATATCTAGGTGCTGTGTTATAATCATATTGCTTACTAACATAATGGGATTGAATAACTTTTTCACACATCTTTGCCGATTCTAACCCAAACTCAGTTCCTATCTCAAAAGAATCATCTAACACTGGTTCGATAGCATTCAAAAATCCCTGCATATCGTTGTCAACATTCAAAATTTCTCCAAAACTTTCATTATCTAAACCTGAATTGTGATTATGACTTAAATTAGAAGGTATTTGAGTATTTTTGTTTAAGTTCTGCTTTGCTTTTATCTTCGCGGTGAAAAGGGAAGGGTCTTTGGATTTAGCAGCATTAAGTTTAACATTATCATGTCTTTTATGAACTAATTGAACCTTTATTATTTTAAGTGAATCTCGCCCTAACAGTACAGGGAATGGTAATATCTTATCGTCTATTATATTTAATAGAAGGGAGTATGTTTTCGCGTAAAACTTAACAGAGGCATTCAAAACGCCCCAAATGGATAGTCGCGGTCCTCCTAAACCAGCGTATCTCGATTTTGTTAAACTCAAAACAATATTCTTTGGAATTAATGACTTATGAATAAAGCTAACCGGACTGCCGGTATCGAATAAACTTACAACAGAAATATATTTTCCCTTTTCACCTCGCAATCCTCAAATTTTGATTTGTTCAACCGCTGTCAAGTCCTCGGATCCAGATTCCTCTTCAGCATCCATCAGTGCCGTCCTTGTTGACGCCTCTCGCTTAGGGCATTGCTGGTACTTGTGGTCCAGCCCAAAGCACTTGAAGCAGGCCCCATCCGGCCTCTTGGGTCGTCCGCAATCTCTAGCCAGGTGCCCCATTTGCCTGCAATTATAGCAGCGAATGGCTTCAGGAACAGGCGCACGTGCTTGGGGCTTCCCCAATTTAGTCTGCTCCTCCGGCTTCGAAGTCTGCTGCGCCGGCACTTTCTTCAGTTTGTCGTAGATCATAATTTTCTGACGCAGCTCGTTCAAAGAAGTGCAGTAAGCCATTGCAGACGCATTTCCAGACTTATCTCCCAAGCCTTCCACGACGAATCGGATGATATCCTCTGGCGCCAGATCCACCTGTCGTCCAATGCCGCACATTGCAAAAAAATATTGCAGGGCACTTTCTCCAGGTAATTTCTTCCTGGCTTCCAGCTGCTTGAACACATCAAATGCAGTGATCTTGAGGTCAAAAACGGCAATTAGTTCTGCTCGCAGCATCGGCCAATTTAGGGCTGCTGTTTCGTTCATGAATGCTCTTGCAGATCCGGTCAACAAACGTTTGGCGAAAATAAAACGTTTTTTCTCCGGCACGCCGTATATATCCATGATGTTGGAAAAATCGTCGATCCAACGCAATACAGGGTATCCATTGTCCCCAGAAAACGGCCGAATTAGGGCGTCCAGATCACTGATATCGATGGTGGTTTCTTGAGTTTGGTTTTGGTTCAACGCTTTTTCTAGATCAGCCACCCGTTTACGCGCAGCGTACAGCTTCTCAATTTGCTGTAGGTGTTGTAGCTCTGCCTCTAAGTTCGCCGACACTCGTTCACGACTCTGCATGTTCACCGCCGCCACATCAATGCTTCTCAGAATTTCGTCATTCGCCGACACTCGCTCGCGGTTCTGCATGTTCACCGCCGCCACTAGGTCGCCATTTGTCGACGCACAATCGCCATCCCTTTCTTGCTCACGTTCACTTTCGTCTCCAACACAAGCGTCACCACCAGCTCTCGAAAATTCTTCGGCTCCACGCGGAGTTTCCTCCAAGTTTAACTCCTCCAAGTTCAGCTTCTCCAGTTCCAACTCCTCAAGTTTAGATTCCTCCAGCTTCTGCTTGTCCATTTCAGCTGACTTCTGCTTGTCCATTATAATTTTTGTCGCCGTGCGCAGTTGATGGATAGTGGCGTCTTCTTGGAAAAACACGTTCTCCTGCTCCAGAAAAGCTTTCAGCTCAATTCTCGTCTTCTTTATTATGTCACTATATTTCATAACCAAGGTGTTCTATTTTATACGGGCCTTTACCCCACACCTGATATGTAAAACTTCTTTATTTCTTTTATTTGTTAATTTCACGTTTTCTCTGATTTGCGCTCGCTCTATTAGTGATCGTATCCTCACGATTGTACATGGTCGATGACCATATATCGAGTGCTCGTGTTCTTATCGATATTTACATATAATAGTTCTTAGTGTTACCTTATCTACTTTATATCATATTTAAACTATTTACACTATTTACAATTATTACAATTCAAGCATTCTGTTTCTATTCATAGGATCTAATCATTTCCACGTTAATATGTCTTATTTAAGTTTTAAATTGTCAAATAATATGGTTATATCTACATGTTGGCTTTTAATTAATTATCATAAAAATTAAGAATTAAATTTTTAAATTTTCAACTAATATTTTTATCTCTACATGTTGGCTTTTAACTAATTAAAATAAAAATTAAGATCTAAGTTTTAAATTGTATGAATTAATTGTACATCTTTGTTGTTTCAGTGTATGTCGTTTATCTTCATTGTTTTTCTTTTTACTCTATTTGAACCTTTTTCTTTTATTCTCACAATCACATCAACAGGCCGTGTTTTATTTAATTCATAATTAATTTCAAACTATGCGAGAACAGTCAATCATATATATTTGCTATCGGCCAAACCAATGTACACGAGCTTCCATTATCTCTCAACGAAACTGGATAATCAAAACAAAAACTGCGATTACTTCTTCATTTACATTATTCTATATATTTTTTTTTTCACAACTTAAATGGTCACAGTTAAATTGATTTGGATTATCCCTTTGCACAAAATATTAGTTGTTTAATTTGCATGTTCATTGGTTTGCTCGATCACTTCCACTTTTTAATATGTTGCCAAATAAAAACTCACCCACTCTTGTTGCTTGATGAAGGCCTTCATGTTGCTCCAGAGGAGATGGTTAAAAAGCTGTGGGCTTAGAAGCTTTCAATTTATATGATTAGGGTTCTCCATAAGAGGTACACTTAGAGAAATGTTGATCGGCGTGTTGTGATGGCGGATTTAAATTAATTAATTTTAGTATTTCATAATTATTGTTATTTTTTTGTTTTTTTATAATTTAGTTTTAAATTTTAATCTGTTTTGCCTCATTATTATTATTATTTTTATACCCTTGCAGGGTATTATAATTTCAGTCAGAAGTTTGCAACGCAGTGAAGGAGACGTTTCCGACCCTATAAAGTATATATATTCTTGATCAGCATCAACAGCCGAGTTGATCTAGCCATGTCCGTCTGTCCGTCTGTCCGTCTGTCCGTCCGTCTGTCCGTCTGTCCGTCTGTCCGTCTGTCCGTTTCTACGCAAACTAGTCCCTCAGTTTTAAAGCTATCTGAATGAAACTTTGCATATAGTCTTCTATATACTCTCACTGCTATATATGTCGGAACGGGCCGGATCGGACGACTATATCATATAGCTGCCATACAAATGTTCGAAAAATTTTTAGAAAAAAAATTATAACTTGGCCGTTTTTCAATATTATTGCATCATTTTTGGGATATAGCCTTTTTTTATTATTCCAGAATTTTGGTAAAAATTTTATGAAAATCGGACCACTATATCTTATAGCTGCCATAGGAACGATCGGGAAATTAATCGAAAAATATTATAACTTCGTTGTTTTTCAACGTATTTTAATCTACTTTGGTACATAAGCTTCTGGTATTATTTCAGAATTTTGGTATAAATTTCATGAAAGTCGGATGACTATATCTTATAGCTGCCATAGGAAAGATAGGGAAAGTAATAGAAAAAATTATAACTTCGTTGTTTTCAACGTATTTTCATCTACTCTGAGATATGAGCTTCACTTATTATTATAGAATTTTGGTATAAATTTCATAAAAATCGGACAACTATATCTTATAGCTGCCATAGAAGCGATCGGTAAATGTATAAAATATATAAAGCTGGGAATGTAAAACTGTAACTGTCAAACTGTAAACATAATAGGTATAGGTAAAATGTTATCAAACTCTGTTTAGTGTCTGTTTTCGGCATTATAATTTATGATATAAATATGAAAACCAATCTGCAAGGGTATACAAACTTCGGCGTGCCGAAGTTAGCTTCCTTTCTTGTTTTTATTATATTTAGGTAATTTAGGATTTTATTATTTTAAGGTGTTTGTTGGATCGTTGTAATTTTTTTTTTTTTTTTTTTTTTTACAATCCCACGTGGCCAGTTTTTCTGCTACAATTTGCTTTGGTTGCTTTTCTCTCCTTGATCCCTAAAGGCTTTTCCTTTTCCGATGGCAAGAACGTTGTTGCGAGAAACTAAAGAAATTTTCCCATTTAAAAGAATATAAGCGACAGGTTATGGTAGGACTTACGTAAGTCGATTTTTCGGATCTGCCCAAAAACAAGGGTTTGCAACACAGGTTGGCAAAAAGAATTTGGCTACGGCCACGATCAGGAGAATTGTTGGTATTGGTTGATCCAGTGGCTATTAGAGGGGCAAAGGTTAGAATTTATATTTTCTAAAATTTGCACAAAATATTTACCGTACAGGTTTAATCAGCAGCCGAAAGGTGAAATAATGCTGACTGAATAGCGGAGCACTTTCCGTATCGCAAGATGCGATCAGATTTGAATGCCTGGACTTTGAACTTTAAAGTCCAATTTTTTTGGCAGCGTGCAAAACTAAAAATTGAGATAAGAGCGATTTCAACTGCTCGTAGGCACGACTTAAAACGGAAAGACCAATTTCTGGGCTTACGAGCTTTTTATCAGTTCTCAAGCCGACGAAGGGGTGCATTCAGATTAATCACTTTTTTGTCATTCACAGGTAGTTGTCAAAAAAGGTGTATAGTGGGTCCTACTATGGCGGGATATGACGAGATTTTAAAAATCTAAGTCAAAATAAAAAAACTTTTCTTTCCCAACGTTCGTATAGGAAAGAAAACATTCTTGCAACTAAGGCGACCATTACAATTTGTAAACAAAAAGTTCACATCTCAGCTATAATGCATGTATCCACGGCAGAATTTATATTTAAATTAGTTCTTACAATGCTAATACATTTGCATACTCAATTGTAAATTTGTAAACAAAAAGTTCACAACTCCGCTAATAATGCATGTATCCACGGCAGAATTTGTACTTAAATTAGTTTTTAGAAGGCTAATAAATTTGCACACTCAATTGTAAATTTGTAAACAAAAAGTTCACAACTCCGCTAAAAATGTCTGTATCCACTTCAGAATATGTATTTATAATAGTTTTACACGGCTAATACATTTGCATACTCAATTGTAAATTTGAAAACAAAAAGTTCACAACTCCGCTAATAATGCCTGAATCCACTTCAGAATTTGTATTTATATTAGTTTTTACACGGCTAATACATTTGCATACTCAATTGCAAATTTGTAAACAAAAAGTTCACATCTCAGCTATAATGCATGTATCCACGGCAGAATTTATATTTAAATTAGTTCTTACAATGCTAATACATTTGCATACTCAATTGTAAATTTGTAAACAAAAAGTTCACAACTCCGCTAATAATGCATGTATCCACTGCAGAATTTGTACTTAAATTAGTTTTTAGAAGGCTAATACATTTGCACACTCAATTGTAAATTTGTAAACAAAAAGTTCACAACTCAGCTAATAATGCCTGAATCCACTTCAGAATTTATATTTAAATTAGTTTTTACACGTCTAATACATTTGCATACTCAATTGTAAATTTGTAAACAAAAATTCACAACTCAGATAATAATGCATATATCCACTTTAGAATTTATATTTAAATTAGTTCTTACAATGCTAATACATTTGCATACTCAATTGTAAATTTGTAAACAAAAAGTTCACAACTCAGCTAATAATGCATTCACTTCAGAATTTGTATTTATATTAGTTTTACACGGCTAATACATTTGCATACTCAATTGTAAATTTGAAAACAAAAAGTTCACAACTCAGCTAATAATGCCTGAATCCACTTCAGAATTTGTATTTATATTAGTTTTTACACGGCTAATACATTTGCATACTCAATTGCAAATTTGTAAACAAAAAGTTCACATCTCAGCTATAATGCATGTATCCACGGCAGAATTTATATTTAAATTAGTTCTTACAATGCTAATACATTTGCATACTCAATTGTAAATTTGAAAACAAAAAGTTCACAACTCAGCTAATAATGCCTGAATCCACTTCAGAATTTATATTTATATAAGTTTTTACACGTCTAATACATTTGCATACTCAATTGTAAATTTGTAAACAAAAAGTTCACAACTCAGATAATAATGCATATATCCACTTCAGAATTTGTATTTATATTAGTTTTTACATGGCTAATACATTTGCATACTCAATTGTAAATTTCTAAACAAAAAGTTCACAACTCAGCTAATAATGCATTCACTTCAGAATTTGTATTTATATTAGTTTTTACACGGCTAATACATTTGCATGCTCAATTGTAAAATTGTAAAAAAAAAGTTCACAACTCAGATAATAGTGCATATATCCACTTCAGAATTTGTAATTATATTAGTTATGGCTAATATATTTGCATACTCAATTTGTGGCGTAATTTCGCCGTTAAAAGGGGAAAACATAAACAGGGTATCGTTGTTCTCGATCATACCTCCGAGTGTTAACCACATTCAGGCTTGTCGACCCTTAACCATCAGCTGAGCGGGACCCATTGATTCCTAGCTCTAGCGGGAGATGTGGGGGGGGGGGGGTTTTGCTGCGGATAAGGATTGATACGTCAAAGGTTTTATTATAGAGTCCCTCCTGAATCTACACAATGAGACGATCCTCATTCGAAACCAACACACAAAACAATTGTCTCATAATTAGTAAAATATGAAACAAGGCAAGACTAAACTAAACCATACTTATTCGACAGGAAATTTAACAAGGATTCAGAATCTGCAATAAAATCAATTTTAATAATTTTTTTTGTAGAAGTTATGAGCATTTAAAGTTTAACTTTGTTTCGTTTTTTGCATCATAAAAAAAAATGTGTAAATTGGTCGACTTTCAGGTAATATTACAAAAAAACCATAAAACAAATTGTTATGGTTTTTACTTTAAATGATAGATACATTCATAAACTATTAAAGAATCTAAAAAAAACGACACTTTGGTTTGGGCTTATACAGGTAAATCGCTACCTGCCAGGTGTCCATTTTTTTCACCTTTTTCTGCCTAAAGTAGTCTATATCTTCTGACGCCAATGAAAGCCACTGACTACACTATGACTACAAGTTCCGTGGATCTTTCCTGGATCAGAATTAACTTTCATCGGCTGCGTCGAGCTGCGTCTGCGGAAATGTAACGCAAAAAACCAAAACAACTCAGGGTAAAATATACCAAAATACCGACACAATTTCATACATTTCAAGAAATATACTAACTGAAGCGCGTGGCGGTTACACTTCGAATTACAAAAAAATTTTTTTTTTCAGTTTTCAAATTATTTTTATTTGAGCAAATACATAAAAATAAACATAAAAAATTAAATAAAAATTTTTGTTTAAAAATTGTTTTCATTGAAAAAAAATTGTTTTTTTCACTTTGATACCCCTTAAAAAGGCGTATTTGTGGGCGTGGTACTTTATGCAGTACATATATATATTTTACAACAATTACCTGTCCAATGCCGTTTCAATTATTCGATTACCTTATTTGGTTCAAAAGATATGATTTTTGCAACGCTAAATGAGAAAAGGAGCTACTGTGCGACGGCAGAATTTGTACTTATATTAGTTTTTACACGGCTTATACATTTGCATACTCAATTGTAAATTTGTAAACAAAAAGTTCACAACTCAGCTAATAATGCATTCACTTCAGAATTTGTATTTATATTAGTTTTACACGGCTAATACATTTGCATACTCAATTGTAAATTTGAAAACAAAAAGTTCACAACTCAGCTAATAATGCCTGAATCCACTTCAGAATTTGTATTTATATTAGTTTTTACACGGCTAATACATTTGCATACTCAATTGCAAATTTGTAAACAAAAAGTTCACATCTCAGCTATAATGCATGTATCCACGGCAGAATTTATATTTAAATTAGTTCTTACAATGCTAATACATTTGCATACTCAATTGTAAATTTGTAAACAAAAAGTTCACAACTCCGCTAATAATGCATGTATCCACTGCAGAATTTGTACTTAAATTAGTTTTTAGAAGGCTAATACATTTGCACACTCAATTGTAAATTTGTAAACAAAAAGTTCACAACTCAGCTAATAATGCCTGAATCCACTTCAGAATTTATAATTATATTAGTTTTTACACGTCTAATACATTTGCATACTCAATTGTAAATTTGTAAACAAAAAGTTCACAACTCAGATAATAATGCATATATCCACTTCAGAATTTGTATTTATATTAGTTTTTACATGGCTAATACATTTGCATACTCAATTGTAAATTTCTAAACAAAAAGTTCACAACTCAGCTAATAATGCATTCACTTCAGAATTTGTATTTATATTAGTTTTTACAAGGCTAATACATTTGCATGCTCAATTGTAAAATTGTAAACAAAAAGTTCACAACTCAGATAATAGTGCATATATCCACTTCAGAATTTGTAATTATATCAGTTTTTACATGGCTAATATATTTGCATACTCAATTTGTGGCGTAATTTCGCCGTTAAAAGGGGAAAACATAAACAGGGTATCGTTGTTCTCGATCATACCTCCGAGTGTTAACCACATTCAGGCTTGTCGACCCTTAACCATCAGCTGAGCGGGACCCATTGATTCCTAGCTCTAGCGAGAGTTGTGGGGGGTTTTTTGCTGCGGATAAGGATTGTTACGTCAAAGGTTTTATTATAGAGTCCCTCCTGAATCTACACAATGAGACGATCCTCATTCGAAACCAACACACAAAACAATTGTCTCATAATTAGTAAAATATGAAACAAGGCAAGACTAAACTAAACCATACTTATTCGACAGGAAATTTAACAAGGATTCAGAATCTGCAATAAAATCAATTTTAATAATTTTTTTTGTAGAAGTTATGAGCATTTAAAGTTTAACTTTGTTTCGTTTTTTGCATCATAAAAAAAAATGTGTAAATTGGTCGACTTTCAGGTAATATTACAAAAAAACCATAAAACAAATTGTTATGGTTTTTACTTTAAATGATAGATACATTCATAAACTATTAAAGAATCTAAAAAAAAACGACACTTTGGTTTGGGCTTATACAGGTAAATCGCTACCTGCCAGGTGTCCATTTTTTTCACCTTTTTCTGCCTAAAGTAGTCTATATCTTCTGACGCCAATGAAAGCCACTGACTACACTATGACTACAAGTTCCGTGGATCTTTCCTGGATCAGAATTAACTTTCATCGGCTGCGTCGAGCTGCGTCTGCGGAAATGTAACGCAAAAAACCAAAACAACTCAGGGTAAAATATACCAAAATACCGACACAATTTCATACATTTCAAGAAATATACTAACTGAAGCGCGTGGCGGTTACACTTCGAATTAAAAAAAATTTTTTTTTTTCAGTTTTCAAATTATTTTTATTTGAGCAAATACATAAAAATAAACATAAAAAATTAAATAAAAATTTTTGTTTAAAAATTGTTTTCATTGAAAAAAAATTATTTTTTCACTTTGATACCCCTTAAAAAGGCGTATTTGTGGGCGTGGTACTTTATGCAGTACATATATATATTTTACAACAATTACCTGTCCAATGCCGTTTCAATTATTCGATTACCTTATTTGGTTCAAAAGATATGATTTTTGCAACGCTAAATGAGAAAAGGAGCTACTGTGCGACGGCAGAATTTGTACTTATATTAGTTTTTACACGGCTTATACATTTGCATACTCAATTGTAAATTTGTAAACAAAAAGTTCACAACTCAGCTAATAATGCCTGAATCCACTTCAGAATTTATATTTAAATTAGTTTTTACACGTCTAATACATTTGCATACTCAATTGTAAATTTGTAAACAAAAATTCACAACTCAGATAATAATGCATATATCCACTTTAGAATTTATATTTAAATTAGTTCTTACAATGCTAATACATTTGCATACTCAACTGTAAATTTGTAAACAAAAAGTTCACAACTCAGATAATAATGCATATATCCACGGCAGAATTTGTACTTATATTAGTTTTTAGAAGGCTAATACATTTGCATACTCAATTGTAAATTTGTAAACAAAAAGTTCACAACTCCGCTAAAAATGTCTGTATCCACTTCAGAATATGTATTTATAATAGTTTTAGACGGCTAATACATTTGCATACTCAATTGTAAATTTGAAAACAAAAAGTTCACAACTCAGCTAATAATGCCTGAATCCACTTCAGAATTTGTATTTATATTAGTTTTTAAACGGCTAATACATTTGCATACTCAATTGCAAATTTGTAAACAAAAAGTTCACATCTCAGCTATAATGCATGTATCTACGGCAGAATTTATATTTAAATTAGTTCTTACAATGCTAATACATTTGCATACTCAATTGTAAATTTGTAAACAAAAAGTTCACAACTCCGCTAATAATGCATGTATCCACGGCAGAATTTGTACTTAAATTAGTTTTTAGAAGGCTAATAAATTTGCACACTCAATTGTAAATTTGTAAACAAAAAGTTCACAACTCCGCTAAAAATGTCTGTATCCACTTCAGAATATGTATTTATAATAGTTTTACACGGCTAATACATTTGCATACTCAATTGTAAATTTGAAAACAAAAAGTTCACAACTCAGCTAATAATGCCTGAATCCACTTCAGAATTTGTATTTATATTAGTTTTTACACGGCTAATACATTTGCATACTCAATTGCAAATTTGTAAACAAAAAGTTCACATCTCAGCTATAATGCATGTATCCACGGCAGAATTTATATTTAAATTAGTTCTTACAATGCTAATACATTTGCATACTCAATTGTAAATTTGAAAACAAAAAGTTCACAACTCAGCTAATAATGCCTGAATCCACTTCAGAATTTATATTTATATTAGTTTTTACACGTCTAATAAATTTGCGTACTCAATTGTAAATTTGTAAACAAAAAGTTCACAACTCAGATAATAATGCATATATCCACTTCAGAATTTGTATTTATATTAGTTTTTACATGGCTAATACATTTGCATACTCAATTGTAAATTTCTAAACAAAAAGTTCACAACTCAGCTAATAATGCATTCACTTTAGAATTTGTATTTATATTAGTTTTTACACGGCTAATACATTTGCATGCTCAATTGTAAAATTGTAAACAAAAAGTTCACAACTCAGATAATAGTGCATATATCCACTTCAGAATTTGTAATTATATTTGTTATGGCTAATATATTTGCATACTCAATTTGTGGCGTAATTTCGCCGTTAAAAGGGGAAAACATAAACAGGGTATCGTTGTTCTCGATCATACCTCCGAGTGTTAACCACATTCAGGCTTGTCGACCCTTAACCATCAGCTGAGCGGGACCCATTGATTCCTAGTTCTAGCGGGAGATGTTGGGGGGGGGGTTTTTTTGCTGCGGATAAGGATTGTTACGTCAAAGGTTTTATTATAGAGTCCCTCCTGAATCTACACAATGAGACGATCCTCATTCGAAACCAACACACAAAACAATTGTCTCATAATTAGTAAAATATGAAACAAGGCAAGACTAAACTAAACCATACTTATTCGACAGGAAATTTAACAAGAATTCAGAATCTGCAATAAAATCAATTTTAAGATTTTTTTTTTGTAGAAGTTATGAGCATTTAAAGTTTAACTTTGTTTCGTTTTTTGCATCATAAAAAAAAATGTGTAAATTGGTCGACTTTCAGGTAATATTACAAAAAAACCATAAAACCAATGGTTATGGTTTTTACTTTAAATGATAGATACATTCATAAACTATTAAAGAATCTAAAAAAAACGACACTTTGGTTTGGGCTTCTACAGGTAAATCGCTACCTGCCAGGTGTCCATTTTTTTCACCTTTTTCTGCCTAAAGTAGTCTATATCTTCTGACGCCAATGAAAGCCACTGACTACACTATGACTACAAGTTCCGTGGATCTTTCCTGGATCAGAATTAACTTTCATCGGCTGCGTCGAGCTGCGTCTGCAGAAATGCAACGCAAAAAACCAAAACAACTCAGGGTAAAATATACCAAAATACCGACACAATTTCATACATTTCAAGAAATATACTAACTGAAGCGCGTGGCGGTTACACTTCGAATTAAAAAAAAAATTTTTTTTTCAATGAAAACAATTTTTAAACAAAATGCTAATACATTTGCATACTCAACTGTAAATTTGTAAACAAAAAGTTCACAACTCAGATAATAATGCATATATCCACGGCAGAATTTGTACTTATATTAGTTTTTAGAAGGCTAATACATTTGCATACTCAATTGTAAATTTGTAAACAAAAAGTTCACAACTCCGCTAAAAATGTCTGTATCCACTTCAGAATATGTATTTATAATAGTTTTAGACGGCTAATACATTTGCATACTCAATTGTAAATTTGAAAACAAAAAGTTCACAACTCAGCTAATAATGCCTGAATCCACTTCAGAATTTGTATTTATATTAGTTTTTAAACGGCTAATACATTTGCATACTCAATTGCAAATTTGTAAACAAAAAGTTCACATCTCAGCTATAATGCATGTATCTACGGCAGAATTTATATTTAAATTAGTTCTTACAATGCTAATACATTTGCATACTCAATTGTAAATTTGTAAACAAAAAGTTCACAACTCCGCTAATAATGCATGTATCCACGGCAGAATTTGTACTTAAATTAGTTTTTAGAAGGCTAATAAATTTGCACACTCAATTGTAAATTTGTAAACAAAAAGTTCACAACTCCGCTAAAAATGTCTGTATCCACTTCAGAATATGTATTTATAATAGTTTTACACGGCTAATACATTTGCATACTCAATTGTAAATTTGAAAGCAAAAAGTTCACAACTCAGCTAATAATGCCTGAATCCACTTCAGAATTTGTATTTATATTAGTTTTTACACGGCTAATACATTTGCATACTCAATTGCAAATTTGTAAACAAAAAGTTCACATCTCAGCTATAATGCATGTATCCACGGCAGAATTTATATTTAAATTAGTTCTTACAATGCTAATACATTTGCATACTCAATTGTAAATTTGAAAACAAAAAGTTCACAACTCAGCTAATAATGCCTGAATCCACTTCAGAATTTATATTTATATTAGTTTTTACACGTCTAATAAATTTGCGTACTCAATTGTAAATTTGTAAACAAAAAGTTCACAACTCAGATAATAATGCATATATCCACTTCAGAATTTGTATTTATATTAGTTTTTACATGGCTAATACATTTGCATACTCAATTGTAAATTTCTAAACAAAAAGTTCACAACTCAGCTAATAATGCATTCACTTTAGAATTTGTATTTATATTAGTTTTTACACGGCTAATACATTTGCATGCTCAATTGTAAAATTGTAAACAAAAAGTTCACAACTCAGATAATAGTGCATATATCCACTTCAGAATTTGTAATTATATTTGTTATGGCTAATATATTTGCATACTCAATTTGTGGCGTAATTTCGCCGTTAAAAGGGGAAAACATAAACAGGGTATCGTTGTTCTCGATCATACCTCCGAGTGTTAACCACATTCAGGCTTGTCGACCCTTAACCATCAGCTGAGCGGGACCCATTGATTCCTAGTTCTAGCGGGAGATGTTGGGGGGGGGGGGGTTTTTTTGCTGCGGATAAGGATTGTTACGTCAAAGGTTTTATTATAGAGTCCCTCCTGAATCTACACAATGAGACGATCCTCATTCGAAACCAACACACAAAACAATTGTCTCATAATTAGTAAAATATGAAACAAGGCAAGACTAAACTAAACCATACTTATTCGACAGGAAATTTAACAAGGATTCAGAATCTGCAATAAAATCAATTTTAAGATTTTTTTTTTGTAGAAGTTATGAGCATTTAAAGTTTAACTTTGTTTCGTTTTTTGCATCATAAAAAAAAATGTGTAAATTGGTCGACTTTCAGGTAATATTACAAAAAAACCATAAAACCAATGGTTATGGTTTTTACTTTAAATGATAGATACATTCATAAACTATTAAAGAATCTAAAAAAAACGACACTTTGGTTTGGGCTTCTAAAGGTAAATCGCTACCTGCCAGGTGTCCATTTTTTTCACCTTTTTCTGCCTAAAGTAGTCTATATCTTCTGACGCCAATGAAAGCCACTGACTACACTATGACTACAAGTTCCGTGGATCTTTCCTGGATCAGAATTAACTTTCATCGGCTGCGTCGAGCTGCGTCTGCAGAAATGCAACGCAAAAAACCAAAACAACTCAGGGTAAAATATACCAAAATACCGACACAATTTCATACATTTCAAGAAATATACTAACTGAAGCGCGTGGCGGTTACACTTCGAATTAAAAAAAAAATTTTTTTTTCAGTTTTCAAATTATTTTTATTTGAGCAAATACATAAAAATAAACATAAAAAATTAAATAAAAATTTTTGTTTAAAAATTGTTTTCATTGAAAAAAAAATTATTTTTTTAATTCGAAGTGTAACCGCCACGCGCTTCAGTTAGTATATTTCTTGAAATGTATGAAATTGTGTCGGTATTTTGGTATATTTTACCCTGAGTTGTTTTGGTTTTTTGCGTTGCATTTCTGCAGACGCAGCTCGACGCAGCCGATGAAAGTTAATTCAACCCTTTAAAAAGGCGTATTTGTGGGCGTGGTACTTTATGCAGTACATATATATATTTTACAACAATTACCTGTCCAATGCCGTTTCAATTATTCGATTACCTTATTTGGTTCAAAAGATATGATTTTTGCAACGCTAAATGAGAAAAGGCGCTACTGTGCGACGGCAGAATTTGTACTTATATTAGTTTTTAGAAGGCTAATACATTTGCATACTCAATTGTAAATTTGTAAACAAAAAGTTCACAACTCCGCTAAAATTGTCTGTATCCACTTCAGAATATGTATTTATAATAGTTTTACACGGCTAATACATTTGCATACTCAATTGTAAATTTGAAAACAAAAAGTTCACAACTCAGCTAATAATGCCTGAATCCACTTCAGAATTTGTATTTATATAAGTTTTTACACGGCTAATACATTTGCATACTCAATTGCAAATTTGTAAACAAAAAGTTCACATCTCAGCTATAATGCATGTATCCACGGCAGAATTTATATTTAAATCAGTTCTTACAATGCTATTACATTTGCATACTCAATTGTAAATTTGTAAACAAAAAGTTCACAACTCAGATAATAATGCATATATCCACTTCAGAATTTGTATTTATATTAGTTTTTACATGGCTAATACATTTGCATACTCAATTGTAAATTTCTAAACAAAAAGTTCACAACTCAGCTAATAATGCATTCACTTCAGAATTTGTATTTATATTAGTTTTTACAAGGCTAATACATTTGCATGCTCAATTGTAAAATTGTAAACAAAAAGTTCACAACTCAGATAATAGTGCATATATCCACTTCAGAATTTGTAATTATATCAGTTTTTACATGGCTAATATATTTGCATACTCAATTTGTGGCGTAATTTCGCCGTTAAAAGGGGAAAACATAAACAGGGTATCGTTGTTCTCGATCATACCTCCGAGTGTTAACCACATTCAGGCTTGTCGACCCTTAACCATCAGCTGAGCGGGACCCATTGATTCCTAGCTCTAGCGAGAGTTGTGGGGGGTTTTTTGCTGCGGATAAGGATTGTTACGTCAAAGGTTTTATTATAGAGTCCCTCCTGAATCTACACAATGAGACGATCCTCATTCGAAACCAACACACAAAACAATTGTCTCATAATTAGTAAAATATGAAACAAGGCAAAACTAAACTGCGAGAAAAAAATTGAGAAACGAGAAAGCACGAATTAGTGTTTGAGCCTGCAGGGGTGGCCTTAGGTGTTGTTCGCCACACCCTATATCTTTACCCTCCCAACCATGGTCCTTCTTGTAATCGTTAGCGAAAGACCCCAAAAGTATTTACGTATACATCAGTTTGTTAGTCTCCCATGCCATAAGTAAGAAAACTTAAAAATTCATCATCATTATAATAATTTTCAATAATCAAGCAAAAATTCCTTTCCGATATTTCTTTAGTGTACATCTCTCCAAATTCACAATAATAAACAAAATCCTAAGATAATTATGTTTTCTGCGTACATTTCAAGGCCTAATTTATTTATTTATTAATGTATATACCCTATCCTTACATAGCCTATTTTATTTACTTATGTTAATATAATTATTTATTTAATCATTTAATATATTTTTTTTTCAGTGTCATTATAATTCTATTTTGTTTAGTGTAAATCAGTGATAATGGTAATGTGGTGCCTAATTATGATGCTAGAAAATATTCTGAAAATATAACTATACCCATTTAATTGTTTTTATTTTTGTTGTTTTTTTTTTTTCGTTTGTTTTGGGTCTACATAATTTCATTTATTTATTATTATTCTATTTTTGTTTCGCTTCAACAACCTACATCGCACAATTACAATAAAACAGTTTCTATTGCTGAAAACAAGAAAATATGTATATGTAAAGGAAATAAAATAATTCGGTTGAAATTCTCTCAGTGTAGCGCATGTTTTGGCTTTACATTTAAATGCTTTAAATTTACGATGATAACATGAATCAGAATCAAAAGAGGAATTGGCAAAATAACAAAAATCAATCGATGCTGATAAGCATTAATGCCGGTAATCAGCCTTTACACTGGGCGACATAAGTTGTTTTCTGTGTCCACTCACCCACTTTGTTGTTCTCGAAGAAGGCCTTCTTGTCGATGAGGTTTTGGGTGTGTATTAGGGGAAAATTAAAAATTAAAAATATAGCCGCATGATCTTAATTTGTTTGTTTGTTTTGTTTTTTTTTTTTGATTAATATTTAAAATATGTAAAAGTTCTTTAAATTTTTTTTTTTTTTCAGTTACCTTTTTCATATTTGATATTAATTATACTACATATTATTTATTTTATTTTCTTGTGTTTTATTTTTATACCCTTGCAGGGTATTATAATTTCAGTCAGAAGTTTGCAACGCAGTGAAGGAGACGTTTCCGACCCTATAAAGTATATATATTCTTGATCAGCATCAACAGCCGAGTCGATCTAGCCATGTCCGTCTGTCCGTCTGTCCGTCTGTCCGTCTGTCTGTCTGTCTGTTTCTACGCAAACTAGTCCCTCAGTTTTAAAGCTATCTGAATGAAACTTTGCATATAGTCTTCTATATACTCTCACTGCTATATATGTCGGAACGGGCCGGATCGGACGACTATATCATATAGCTGCCATACAAATGTACGATACATTTCTAGAAAAAAATTTATAACTTTGCTGTTTTTCAAAAATTTTGCTCCATTTTTTAGATATGGCCATTTTATATTATTTCTGAATTTTGGTAAAAAATTTATGCAAATCGGCCGACTACATCATATAGCTGCCATAGGAACGATCGAGAAATAAATAGGAAAAAAATTATAGCTTCGTTGTTTTTCATCGTATGTTTATCTACTCTGAGATATAAGCTTTTTTTATTATTCTAGAATTTTGGTATAAATTTCATAAAAATCCGACAACTATATCATACAGCTGCCATATAAACGATCTGTAAATGTAGAGAAAATGTAAAGCTGGGAATGTAAAACTGTAACTGTCAAACTGTAAACATAATAAGTATAGGTAAAATGTAATGAAACTCTGTTTTTGTAAGTGTTTTCAGCATTTAAATCTATAATATAAACATAAAAACCAATCTGCAAGGGTATACAAACTTCGGCGTGCCGAAGTTAGCTTCCTTTCTTGTTTTGTTTAGTTTTAATTGTTTATATTCTTACTGGCAACGAAACTTTGTATTGCAGTGTACGATTTTAGTTGGATTTGCTAAGCTCACGCTCTTGTTGTTTTTTTTTTCCTATCATATTGACTGCTCATATGCATCACCATCACTACCACTGTCATTGTTTTTACACCGTTTACATGCCTATTTTAAATTTTTATTTCTTATCCAATTTGAGGCACTTCAATACTAATTCATTTCATCATTTGGCAATAATGACGATGTTTCGAGAGGGTTTTACTCTATTGGTATTTAATAAAAAAATAAGATTTATATATATGTATTTACACTATTCTGCATGTTTTTTTTTTTCACTTTGCGGTCGGGTTTTGTAGATTTTACATTTTTACTAGTCGTGTATTTTATGAGTCGTTTTAACCTATTTCCTCGTCTTCGTTAACTTTTAATTTGTCACTAGATTTTAAGGATTTTTAATTTAAAATTTTTTTTTTAAATCTGCACTGTGTTTACACGTTTATTTTTGGGTCACTTTTTGTGGGTTTTTCTCTGCTCCAAGCTGCTGCGAACTCCAAATAAATTTTCCCCAGCAGAGATAGCTGCTCCAGCCGCCTTTTTTGGCCAGAGCGGAATAGCGTAACCAATCTGCTCTGCTGCCTCGTTTAGCTACAGGAATTAAAATAATTAATGTTGTGCAAACGAGCCCAGGAATATTTTTGGAAATATTTACCCAGTGCTTCCTTTTCTTGTATTTCTTTCTGCTTAATCGACCTAGCGATTTCTCGCCGTGTAGTCGAAGAAAATAAGCGTGACCTACACGTGCAAAGAAAATATTATTATATGTCGATCGGCTTGGACATTTTTTTTATAAAAAATATTTACCTTGCCGACACGGCAATCTTTGGCAGCCGGTAGATTGGCGTTTGATGATGGCCTTTTTCAACCGATGCCGAAATAGCAGTGGGATTAGGGTCCGGAGCACATGTGCATTTGCTCTCTTGTATATTTTCCCTGCTGGGTTCGGGACCAACTTCTCAGCTTGACGACTCCAATAGAAAAGATCGAAGCCAGAAGCTGGAGACCCGAAGAACCCTTCACCGATTTGCACTTTGGTATTCACCAGCTGGTGGTTTCAACTGTCATTTTTAAGACGTTGCCAGATAAGGGGGCGATACTAATTATCGCTACTATTTTTAGGCGCGTATCATTTTAATTTCAAAAAAAAAATACTAAAAAGTTTTTATATGGGTCCATTACACCACCAGATAATCTAACGAGGCTCCGAGGCACGATTAGCTGGAATTAGCTTCGAAGATCCTTGGCGTGATATGTACCGATTTCTTTGCCTTGCAATGTTTCTAGCAAGTAATAAGCTGTTCCTACTTTTTTCTTCACTCGACATTTGGAAAACTGCGGCCCTAATTTCTTATTGAAATTCTTAGAGAAATTACTCAGGTAAAAGTTGCGTTTAAACACCTCTTGGCCTTCTTTGTACGAGACCGGCCTGGATCGCAAGTTGTATTGCGTCGCATTACGCTCATAAGCCGTGCGGCTATTTTGCTTTATCTCCTCTCGTAACCAATGAAGTTTATCCTGACAATTCAAAAGCGGAGATTCTTCTAAGAGAGATAGCTTTCTCAACAACTTATAATCACTTCCATGATTTACCATATTGAAACCAAATAAAGCCTTGTAAGGTGAGCAGCCAAGGGCTTGGTGCAGCGAGGATCGCAATGCCGAGGAAATGCTAGTTAAATTAGAATCCCATTCGGTTTGATCTGCTCGCAGATAGGATCGTATCGCAGCCAATAAGGAGCGATTTACCCTCTCCGCCGCGTTGCTCTGAGGAGAATATAACGCGGTAAGCGTGTGCTTGATTCCAAACTTTGTTAAAAAGGCTTCAAACTCATTAGACTTGAATTGAGATCCATTGTCGCTTACGAGGATCTCGGGTGTTCCAAATTCAGCAAAAATTCGATTTCGCAGAAAATCTATTATCTCCGCGATAAGAGGAGAGGTAAATTTTTTTAGAGGACACAACCAATGGTAACGACTGAAGTGATCAAGGACAATAAGTAACCCTATGTGACCTTTCTTACTTCGCGGGTAAGGACCTAATATGTCAACATACAGTTTTTGAAACGGCCTGCACGAAACACTTTGCTGACCCATGGGAGGCCGTAATGTTGTGTTCGGGGCTTTAGTCTCTTTGCAAACATCGCACTCGCGAACGTATTCTCGAACTTGTTTGGACAAACCTTGCCAAAACAAGTGTCTTCGCAAACGTTCAATTGTTTTCTGCATTCCCCCGTGCGCAGATATAACGCAGTCATGCGCTTGGCGGATCGCCTCTACTCGTATTGCCTCCGGCACCCACAACTTCCAACAGTCGGAGTCCTGGGCTGCATTTCCGGAGGGGTGTTCGGTGCGTATGTACACAAATCGGTCTGCCGTTCGCAGATCCGGGAACTTTTCTCTATTTGCTTCTATTGTTTCCTTGAGCTGGATGTAATCAGGGTCTAGGAAGGATGACGATTCTAAATCAATTTCGGGACCTATCCATTCCACACTATCGATTTCTGGGTCACAAATGCGAGATAACGCATCAGGAACAATATGATCTTTCCCTTTACGATGTGAAATAGTGAATTTAAAAGCTTGCAATCTAAAAATCCAACGGGCTAATCTGCCAGATACATTCTGCTGTCGCATAAGCCAGAGAAGGCTTGAGTGATCTGTCACTACTTCAAATGGTTGTAATTCTAAATAGCACCGGAATTTTTCGATCGCTAATATCACTGCCAGACATTCGCGTTCCGTAACACTGTAGTTTCGTTGCGATTTCGAGAGTTTTTTGGACATAAATGCCAATGGTCTTTCCTCTCCGCTATCAGATACTTGTACCAACACAGCACCAATGCCGTAATCACTAGCATCACAGTGTACAACAAATTTACGGGAAAAATCCGCATTTTGTAACACAGGCGCTGACGTTAGCAACTGTTTCAATTTCTCCATGGCGTCCTGGGCTTCCGGAGACCACTTAAAACATTTTCTTGTTTTTAAGACTTCTGTAATAGGACAGGTGATTTCTGCAAAGTCTTTTATAAATCGCCTGTACCAACCACATACACCGAGAAAACCTCTCACTTGTTTCAAATTTTTCGGTGTGGGCCAGTTAATTACACAGGATATTTTTTCCGGGTCAGTGGCTATTCCACCACTTCCGATCACATACCCTAGATAATTCACCTTAGTAACGCAAAAGTGACTTTTCTTTATGTTTATGTCCATTACAATCTGTAAATTTGTACACAAAAAATTCACAACTCAGCTAATCCATCCACGTATCCACGGCAGAATATGTACTTACATTAGTTTTTACACGGCTTATACATTTACATACTCAATTGTAAATTTGTAAACAAAAAGTTCACAACTCCGCTAATAATGTCTGTATCCACTTCAGAATTTGTATTTATAATAGTTTTACACGGCTAATACATTTGCATACTTAATTGTAAATTTGAAAACAAAAAGTTCACAACTCAGCTAATAATGCCTGAATCCACTTCAGAATTTGTATTTATATTAGTTTTTACACGGTTAATACATTTGCATACTCAATTGTAAATTTGTAAACAAAAAGTTCACATCTCAGCTATAATGCATGTATCCACGGCAGAATTTATATTTAAATTAGTTCTTACAATGCTAATACATTTGCATACTCAATTGTAAATTTGTAAACAAAAAGTTCACAACTCAGCTAATAATGCATGTATCGACGGCAGAATTTGTACTTATATTAGTTTTTACACGGCTTATACATTTGCATAATCAATTGTACATTTGTAAACAAAAACTTCACAACTCAGCTAATAATGCCTGAATCCACTTCAGAATTTATATTTATATTAGTTTTTACACGTCTAATACATATGCATACTCAATTGTAAATTTGTAAACAAAAAGTTCACATCTCAGCTAATAATGCATGTATACACGGCAGAATTTATATTTAAATTAGCTCTTACAATGCTAATACATTTGCATACTCAATTGTAAATTTGTAAACAAAAAGTTCACATCTCAGCTAATAATGCATGTATACACGGCAGAATTTGTACTTATATTAGTTTTTACACGTCTAATACATTTGCATACCCAATTGTAAATTTGTAAACAAAAAGTTCACATCTCAGCTAATAGTGCATGTATACACGGCAGAATTTATATTTAAATTAGTTCTTACAATGCTAATACATTTGCATACTCAATTGTAAATTTGTAAACAAAAAGTTCACATCTCAGCTAATAATGCATGTATACACGGCAGAATTTGTACTTATATTAGTTTTTACACGTCTAATACATTTGCATACTCAATTGTAAATTTGTAAACAAAAAGTTCACAAATCAGATAATAATGCATATATCCACTTTAGAATTTATATTTATATTAGTTTTTACATTTGCATACTCAATTGTAAATTTGTAAACAAAAAGTGCACAACTCAGATAATAATGCATATATCCACTTTAGAATTTATATTTAAATTAGTTCTTACAATGCTAATACATTTGCATACTCAATTGTAAATTTGTAAACAAAAAGTTCACAACTCCGCTAATAATGCATGTATCCACGGCAGAATTTGTACTTATATTAGTTTTTAGAAGGCTAATACATTTGCATACTCAATTGTAAATTTGTAAACAAAAAGTTCACTACTCAGCTAATAATGCCTGAATCCACTTCAGAATTTATATTTATATTAATTTTTACACGTCTAATACATTTGCATACTCAGCTAATAATGTCTGTATCCACTTCAGAATTTGTATTTATAATAGTTTTTATACGGCTAATACATTTGCATACTCAATTGTAAATTTGAAAACAAAAAGTTCACAACTCAGATAATAATGCATATATCCACTTTAGAATTTATATTTAAATTATTTCTTACAATGCTAATACATTTGCATACTCAATTGTAAATTTGTAAACAAAAAGTTCACAACTCCGCTAATAATGCATGTATCCACGGCAGAATTTGTACTTATATTAGTTTTTAGAAGGCTAATACATTTGCTTACTCAATTCTAAATTTGTAAACAAAAAGTTCACAACAATTTGTATTTATAATAGTTTTTACACGGCTAATCCATTTGCATACTCAATTGTAAATTTGTAAACAAAAAGTTCGCATCTCAGCTATAATGCATGTATACACGGCAGAATTTATATTTAAATTAGTTCTTACAATGCTAATACATTTGCATACTCAATTGTAAATTTGTAAACAAAAAGTTCACAACTCAGCTAATAATGTCTGTATCCACTTCAGAATTTGTATTTATAATAGTTTTTACACGGCTAAAACATTTGCATACTCAATTGTAAATTTGAAAACAAAAAATTCACAACTCAGATAATAATGCATATATCCACTTTAGAATTTATATTTAAATTATTTCTTACAATGCTAATACATTTACATACTCAATTGTAAATTTGTAAACAAAAAGTTCACAACTCAGCTTTAAAGGCATGTATCCACTTCAGAATTTGTATTTATAATAGTTTTTACACGGCTAATACATTTGCATACTCAATTGTAAATTTGTAAACAAAAAGTTCACAACTCCGCTAATAATGCATGTATCCACGGCAGAATTTGTACTTATATTAGTTTTTAGAAGGCTAATACATTTGCATACTCAATTCTAAATTTGTAAACAAAAAGTTCACAACTCCGCTAATAATGCATGTATCCACGGCAGAATTTGTACTTATATTAGTTTTTAGAAGGCTAATACATTTGCATACTTAATTATAAATTTGAAAACAAAAAGTTCACAACTCTGCTATTATTGCATGTATCCACTTCAGAATTTGTATTTATAATAGTTTTTACACGGCTAATACATTTGCATACTCAATTGTAAATTTGTAAACAAAAAGTTCACATCTCAGCTATAATGCATGTATCCACGGCAGAATTTATATTTAAATTAGTTCTTACAATGCTAATACATTTGCATACTCAATTGTAAATTTGTAAACAAAAAGTTCACAACTCAGCTAATAATGTCTGTATCCACTTCAGAATTTGTATTTATAATAGTTTTTACACGGTTAAAACATTTGCATACTCAATTGTAAATTTGAAAACAAAAAATTCACAACTCAGATAATAATGCGTATATCCACTTTAGAATTTATATTTAAATTATTTCTTACAATGCTAATACATTTACATACTCAATTGTAAATTTGTAAACAAAAAGTTCACAACTCATCTTTAAAGGCATGTATCCACTTCAGAATTTGTATTTATAATAGTTTTTACACGGCTAATACATTTGCATACTCAATTGTAAATTTGTAAACAAAAAGTTCACAACTCCGCTAATAATGCATGTATCCACGGCAGAATTTGTACTTATATTAGTTTTTAGAAGGCTAATACATTTGCATACTCAATTGTAAATTTGTAAACAAAAAGTTCACAACTCAGCTAATAATGCCTGAATCCACTTCAGAATTTATATTTATATTAGTTTTTACACGTCTAATACATTTGCATACTCAGCTAATAATGCCTGAATCTACTTCAGAATTTTTATTTATATTAGTTTTTACACGGCTAATACATTTGCATACTCAATTGTAAATTTGTAAACAAAAAGTTCACAACTCAGCTAATAATGCTTGTATCCACGGCAGAATTTGTACTTATATTAGTTTTTAAAAGGCTAATACATTTGCATACTCAATTGTAAATTTGTAAACAAAAAGTTCACAACTCAGCTAATAATGCCTGAACCCACTTCAGAATTTATATTTATATTAGTTTTTACACGTCTAATACATTTGCATACTCAGCTAATAATGTCTGTATCCGCTTCAGAATTTGTATTTATAATAGTTTTTACACGGCTAATACATTTGCATACTCAATTGTAAATTTGTAAACAAAAAGTTCACAACTCCGCTAATAATGCATGTATCCACGGCAGAATTTGTACTTATATTAGTTTTTAGAAGGCTAATACATTTGCATACTCAATTGTAAATTTGTAAACAAAAAGTTCACAACTCAGCTAATAATGCCTGAATCCACTTCAGAATTTATATTTATATTAGTTTTTACACGTCTAATACATTTGCATACTCAGCTAATAATGCCTGAATCTACTTCAGAATTTTTATTTATATTAGTTTTTACACGGCTAATACATTTGCATACTCAATTGTAAATTTGTAAACAAAAAGTTCACAACTCAGCTAATAATGCTTGTATCCACGGCAGAATTTGTACTTATATTAGTTTTTAAAAGGCTAATACATTTGCATACTCAATTGTAAATTTGTAAACAAAAAGTTCACAACTCAGCTAATAATGCCTGAATCCACTTCAGAATTTATATTTATATTAGTTTTTACACGTCTAATACATTTGCATACTCAGCTAATAATGCCTGAATCCACTTCAGAATTTTTATTTATATTAGTTTTTACACGGCTAATACATTTGCATACTCAATTGTAAATTTGTAAACAAAAAGTTCACATCTCAGCTAATAATGCATGTATCCACGGCAGAATTTATATTTAAATTAGTTCTTACAATGCTAATACATTTGCATACTCAATTGTAAATTTGTAGACAAAAAGTTCACAACTCAGCTAATAATGCTTGTATCCACGGCAGAATTTGTACTTATATTAGTTTTTAAAAGGCTAATACATTTGCATACTCAATTATAAATTTGTAAACAAAAAGTTCACAACTCAGCTAATAATGCCTGACCCACTTCAGAATTTATATTTATATTAGTTTTTACACGTCTAATACATTTGCATACTCAGCTAATAATGTCTGTTTCCACTTCAGAATTTGTATTTATAATAGTTTTTACACGGCTAATACATTTGCATACTCAATTGTAAATTTGTAAACAAAAAGTTCACAACTCCGCTAATAATGCATGTATCCACGGCAGAATTTGTACTTATATTAGTTTTTAGAAGGCTAATACATTTGCATACTCAATTGTAAATGTGTAAACAAAAAGTTCACAACTCAGCTAATAATGCCTGAATCCACGGCAGAATTTGTACTTATATTAGTTTTTACACGGCTTATACATTTGCATACTCAATTGTAAATTGTAAACAAAAAGTTCATAGCTCAGCTAATAGTGTCCGTATCCACTTTAGAATGTGTATTTATAATAGTTTTGTGACGAAGTCATAAAACCCTATATATAAATAGTGTATACAAATAAGATAATTTACCCTAGAATTTAGTATATTTTGTAAGTTAGGATTAGGCACATACACGCACACACCACACACACACACCACACACACACACCACACACACACCACACACACACCACACACACACCACACACACACCACACACACACTCACACACACAACTGTACGAGGTGTGAGAGGTGTGTGTGAGGTTGCCGAGAACGGCTGCGCCGCGGAGGCGCTCCCGCGGAACCCGCGTCGCGAGTGGGTTGCGGCATGCACTCACGCGTAAAGTGTTGCAGGCCAGTCGAAGGAAGTTACCTGGAGCACGTCCAGCCTCGGGTGACCACGGAGGACCAGGAGAATCCGATCTTCCAATCCAGAGATTTGGGCCGGCGGTGAGAGAGGAAAGCGGTGAGAGCATTTCCTACTTTCCACATTGTTGTTGCCTCCTGCGGTGAAATTTTCTCCAGCGGTTAATGTGGCTGCCCCCGCAGCTAATTGCCAGTCACTACAGCTGATTGCTTGATCAGCTGTGATCCAGTGTTATGAAGCACTCGGTTCCGCCCCGGTCTGGCAACTCCCCGCCGCCACCAGGTGGCGCTGAGCGGATCTGACCTGCAGGTGGCGCTGCAGAGCCATCCGTTGATGCTGACGTTAGCTGCTTGCTGCAGCACGTACACGTCTCACTCCAATCGAGGAGGTAGCATACCTTTTAGGGCTGCTGCCCCTGATCCTTGGTTCGAGGATGTGGGATCGGCACGAAACCCGTGCCCAAGGCAAGCACAGGGGACTAAATGGTGGTAAAGGTCAAGGAGCTGACCAACAGCCAACCCCTCCGCCCTGCGGCCCACCTTAAAAATCGGGGCTCTGGCGACCGAGCAGGGGCGGTATAACCCCCACCTGCCAAGTCTTGGGGAAACCCCTGACCCACGAGGGACCCCAAAAGTGCACACGCCTTCCCTCCACACTCCTCCACGTAGCGTCTGTCCCATAATGGGCGGCTACGTGATCTGCGTCTGTGCCACAGTGGCCGGCAGAAGACCAAACCTGGCAGCAGACACCAGCTGCTCCCAATCCCAAACCCAGGCAGCGTCTGACCCATATTGGGCGGCTGCCTGGTCTGCGTCTGAGCCATAATGGCCGGCAGCTAATTCTACCTGGCAGAAGGTCTAAAATGCAGCCCTCGCATTGGGCCAAAATGCACCTAAAAGGAATGTCCATGAATAACGAATTTACTCCAGGTGGCAACCACTCAAGTGGAAATCCACCCGCGGGAGATCCCGCGGCTAGGGCATGGAGTCTGGAGGCCCTACATAACATTCCCCGAAGCACTGACGTGGCGGTGGCTGACTTGGCCGCCACGGAAGTTACTACGCCAAGCCAAGAAATCGTGAAAGACAGCCCCATGGCATTCAGGAGGAGTAGCAGGACCGTAAGATCCCCGACCCTCCCTGCGAGCAAGACGCCGTCGGGCAGCGGAACTGCTGTTTCCCCAACCCCAAAAAGGACACGGGACGCCGCCAGCCCAGCAGGCTCTCAGCGAGTTACGCCGCCGAAGAGATGCAGGGCATCCCAGTGCCTGGAAAACATTGCGGAACTGGGAAAGATTCTGGACGATGTCCTCGACGATATCAACGTCAAGCAAGTCCGGCACATAACCCTGGCAATGAAGACCAGGCTAGCGAGGGTGAAAGACCTGCAAGCCAACATAGGCGAGTGGCTTAACTCCGCTAGGAAGACAGAGGAAACGGATCGTCCAGAGCCCGAAGCTACGTGCCACAAATGTAGTGGTGGGAGCTCCGTTGAGGGCACCCAGAGACGGGACGCCGAGCAACAGACCCCCAAAGTCTGGTGCAAAGATGGAGCATCGCAAACGGAGGCCCAGCGCGCTCCGCCCAGAGCAGGGAATCCGCAAACAAGGGCAGCGAGCGCGAGCGCGAAGCAACAGCGGCGCGCTCCCACGCCGACTGGAGCCATTAGCTCGGACCAACCCTCCACCAGCCGACCTCCCATGGCCAACGCGGCCAAGCACAGGGCCCCGAACCCACCGCTGCCCATAGGCCCGGCTACTGGAGGCACCGAATCAGAAGGGAGCGCCTGGAGAACATATACGAGGAAAAAGAGGCGGAAGAAAAAGGATGCTCCTCCTCGATCCCGGCCGGACGCAGTCATCATAGCTGCGAAAGGGAAGACGTATAGCGAGGTCCTGGCCATGGTCACCCGAAGCGGAGACAGCCAGCTTTCCGGCCTGGGAAGCTGCGTGAAGAAGGTGAGACGAACCACGAACGGCAACCTCTTGCTGGAGATGGCGAAGGAGAGTGCTGAGAGTGCAGAGTCCATGCGTACGTGCATAGCGCGGGTGCTCGGCGACTCGGCGGAGGTGCGAGCCATGTCGGAGGACTCGAAGGTGGCAGTACTCGAGATCCGAGAGTTAGACGCCCTAACTAAGGAGCCCGAGCTAGTGGCTGCGATCGCCGAGCAATACAGCCTGGATAAGGCAAAGGTCAAGGTGCGAAGCATCCGCCCGGGTTATGCCGAGTCCCAGACGGCTGTAATAAGCCTTCCATGCTCCCTGGCTAAGGCGGTGCTTAAGAGAGGAAAACTGCGCATAGGTTGGTCCTCATGCTCGATCAGGGAAAGGACGGGCCCCCCAAGATGCTATCGGTGCCTTGAGGCAGGTCACCTGGCATCCAACTGCAAAAGTGCGACTGACCGGAGTGGGTGCTGCATAAGATGCGGGGAAAAGGGCCATAAAGCTGCAAAGTGCTCCAACGAGCCAAAATGCTTTATCTGCGCTGCTTCCGGCAAGAAGGAGACGAGGCACCAGGCAGGCAGCAAAAGTTGCCCGTCAAGGAGCTTCAGCAGCAGTGGAGCCGGCCCCCGTAATGAGTCATGCAGTTGATTCAGCTGAACCTGAATCATTGCAGGGCCGCGCAGGACCTGCTGATGCAGACTGTGCGCGACCTGGACGTGGAGGTGGCGGTGCTCAGCGAGCCATACAAGGCTCCTAGCACACACGGCTGGGCCACGGACCGATCCGGCAAGGCTGCGCTATGGATGTGTGGACGGGAACACACCCACTTGTCCGACGTCAGATCTGCGGATGGTTTTGTTCGTGGTAGAGCTGGAGGGGTGTGGGTGTATAGCTGCTACCTGGCTCCGAGCCTCACCTTGGAGGCGTTTAGCAGCATCATCGACGCGCTCAGCGACGACATCTGGGGACGAAGCAACACAATAGTGGGCGGCGACTTCAACGCATGGGCACAGGATTGGGGGTCGCCCTCAACCAACGCCCGAGGCCGCACCATCCTGGAGGCTTTCGCTTCCCTGGACATTGCTCTGCTCAACGAGGGTACCCAGCAAACCTTCAATAGGGCGGGAGCAGGGTCCATAATCGACCTTACTTACGCTAGCAGCGCACTAGCCTGCCAAGCCAGGTGGAGAATAAGCGAAATCTACACAGCCAGCGACCACGAGGCCATCCTCGTTTCCCTCGGCGATAACCCACCCCGCAGATCGGTTCCGCCTAGCGCAAACAAGGCGTACCGGCAGGACACGTTCAACGCCCAAGCGTTCTCGGGTGCCTTAGCGGGCCTAGCCACCGACGAAGCGGACAGTGCCAATGTCGCTGCGCTCAAGCTGGCGGTAGCGGTCGAGCGTGCATGTGACGCAAGCATGCGGCAACGGAAAACGTTCCGAAGGCACCACAAACCTGTCTACTGGTGGAACGATGACATAGCTACCATACGCTCATCTTGCCTCCGAGCTAGAAGGCAAGCCCAGAGAGCGCGCGGCTCCCCGGATCTTCCAGCCCGTAGCGAGGCGTATAAGATCGCAAGGGCTGCCCTGAAGAAGGCGATAAGGACCAGCAAAAGAGAGTGCTTCCTTAAGCTCTGCGATGACGTCGAGGATGACCCATGGGGCGGGGCATACAAAAAGGTGGTGAAGCGCGTGAACGCCGGCAGCAAAGCACCATCGGACCCGGAGGCCCTGGAAGGCATAGTTCGGGTGCTTTTTCCAGTTGGTCATCCGCTGCATTACCCAGTGAGCAGAGAGTCCTTGGAGATTTGCCCGGTCTCGGAGCAGGAAATTGTTTTGTCCGCTAGGTCCCTAAACAACAAGAAGGCACCGGGTCCCGACTCGATCCCTAACAGGGCGACCAAAATGCTGCTCTCCCTGCATCCCAACGTGAACGCCGAGATCTTTAACAAGTGCCTGGCGGAAGGTACGTTCCCAGAGCGATGGAAGCGACAGAAGCTCCTTCTTCTGCCGAAGCCGGGGAAGCCCGCGGGAGAGGCGTCGTCGTACAGACCCATCTGTCTGCTGGACACGATCGGGAAGGTCTTCGAGAAGGTGATCGTCGCGAGGCTGGAGGCTGCAATAGAGCGCGCGGGCGGACTCTCGTCAAAACAGTTCGGTTTTCGGAAGCGGAAATCGACTCTGGACGCCATCGAAATGGTCACCAACTTGGCCGCGAACGCCATCGCAGGCACAAGATGGAAAAATGGCGCCAAAGAGTACTGCCTAGTGGTAACACTGGACATCCGAAACGCTTTTAATTCTGCGGATTGGAGGCGGACACTGGAGGCCCTGGAAGCTTTCAACATCCCCGGTTACCTACTGAGGATCATCCGCAGCTATTTCAGCGAAAGGACGCTCATCCTGGATACCTCCTCGGGCTCCAGAACGCATGAGGTCTCAGCCGGAGTCCCGCAGGGCTCCGTCCTGGGTCCTCTGCTCTGGAACACGATGTATGACGGAGTGCTTAACCTTCCGCTAACCGCAAACACCACCATAGTCGGCTTTGCCGACGACGTGGCACTGGTGGTCGTAGCGAAAGAGCTGGCAGAGGCTGAGACAGCGGCAAACAGCGCGATCAGAGCGGTCGAGTCCTGGCTGGCAGTCGCCGGCCTAGAACTTGCCTCGCATAAGTCGGAAGCAGTATTGATTTCCAGCAGGAAGCGCGTGGAGACGGCCGAGATACGGGTAGGCGGCCTCCCAATTACCTCGCAGCGCGCGATAAGATACTTGGGCGTCATCTTGGATACACGCCTCTGCTTCAGAGAGCATCTGGAGTATATACACAAAAAGGCCAGCGAAACAGCAAGATCTCTCTCCCGAATCCTGCTTAATACCAGAGGCCCTAAGCAGTGCAGGAGGAAGCTCCTCACGAGTGTGATAACCTCGCAACTTCTCTACGCAGCCCCAGTCTGGGCAGAGGCAGCAAAGGTCAAAAGCTACGTGAGGGGCGCGGAAGGAACCTACCGCTTGAGCGCACTGAGAGTAGCGTGCGCCTTCAGGACCGTCTCCGACGAAGCGGCCCTGGTCATTGCGGGGCTGGTGCCGCTAGGCGACCTAGTGCAGGAAGCCCAGGAAGCCCGCCTCCATAGCGTACCGGACAATCCAACGGCAAGGCGCGAGGCCAGGGGGAGTGCCAGGAGCAGAAGCGTTGCCAGGTGGCAGGACAGGTGGGACAGATCCACCAAAGGCCGCTGGACCCACCGCCTGATTCCAGACATCAAAAGCTGGATAAGTCGGAAGCACGGAGAAGTCGACTTCTACCTGACTCAGGCTCTTAGTGGTCACGGATGCTTCAGAAGCTACCTGAAGCGATTCGGTCACGACACCGAGGATCACTGCCCAGAATGCGGGACCGGGGTGGAAGAAAATGCGCACCACGTACTCTTCGACTGCCATCGTTTCCACCATGAGCGGCAGGCGCTGGAGGAAGCCGTGGGTACGGCCATCTCAGTGGACAACCTGGTTTCCACCATGCTGGTCAGCCAGGTGACCTGGGACGCGACAGCCATGTTCGTGGCCAGCGTCTTGAAGACCTTGAGGACCATGGAGAACGAGAGGAGGACGCGAGCGGAGTAGGCGGCCTGCATATCGCGCGAAGCAATGCCTAGCGGCGGTACCGCGCGATTCGGCCCTCTACACTGTTTCTGTTTGTCCTTCCCAGCAACCCTGTGTTACTTATGTAGTTATAGTCTTAAATGTTATGTTTTATGTTTTTTCAAATAAAAGAATACAAAAAAAAAAAAAAAAAAAAAAAAAACACAACTGTACGAGAGATGCTTCAAGGCCTATCTTCACAGATTCAAGCACGAGGCCGACCCATCCTGCGACTATTGCGGCGGTGCATCCGTTGCGGATGCAGAACATGCCTTCTTCGAGTGTCCGCTTTTCCGCGCGGAAAGAGAGGCAGCAGAGGCAACAACCAACCGTCGCCTTACACCCGAGACCATAATTGGGTGTATGCTGGAGACCCCATCCAACTGGGATGCGGTTACGGACATGGCAGCAACCGTCATGAGGGAGCTAAGGCGCCGGGAGCAGACCCGACGCACTGAGGGCCTTAGATGAGCGGCAACCTGACCGCCAGCCACCCCGCGAAGTATAGCTTCGCGGCAGTCCCGCGGGAGTGGACTCCTTCTCCAAAACTTCCACTATCCAAATTTTTTGTAAAAATACTTCCTGTTCATCTTTAAATAAAAAAAAAAAAAAAAAAAAAAAAAAGAGAGAGTGTTTTTCTACTCACAGTGGTTGGATGCAGTGTGAGACACCTCGGGACAAGGGTACGTACCAGAACCGGCCCAGGGAGGATATCCGAATCTTGGGAATCTTGGTACTCGCGATCGCCATAGACCCCCAGGGCAAGGGGGGGGACCGCTCTCTTGTCCAGTGAGCACCTCACTCTCACGAATTGGAACAGTTTCCACAAGCCACTCTTTTTTCCATTTTCCCTCGCGTTTTCAGCAGCACAACAAGATCAGCTGATCACAGTGTTGCGCAACGCACGCGTAGGGAGCTTTCGCACTTAAGGTAGTGTTGGAAAACGAGTGCAGCCCGCGCAAGTTTAAAAATTTTAACTAGAGGCTAAACCAAGTTTTGGCCTTTAATTTAATCCTAAATTTGTGCGTACAGCTGGAAGGCCCACCCATACGGCCCCAGTTAATATTCCGCAGCTGGCTCCAGTGGGGCAACGAGCAGAAGGCCAAGGAACTAGCCGCTATCCAACCCCTCCGCTGAGGCGGCGCCAGTCAAAAGGGGCTCTGGGGACCGAGAAGGAGCGGTATAACTCCCATCAGGCATCCACTGGGGGAAATTCCTGTGCACCGAGGGACCCCACTAAGGAGCAGGTGCGATGAGCCAAACGAAACCGCCTGCAGGCCGGGACGACGAGACCCAGGCATTAGCAGTAGCTAGAGCAGAGGAGGAACTGCTGCGAAACTTCCAGCGCAACAAGCAGAAGATGCAACACTCGCCTCCCGCGAGCATGCCAGAGAAGCAACCGGTGTCGGCACCGCCAAATGTGCAGGGACCCGTGTTTGTTTTCGGCGAGACTGAGGAGGAAACGGCTACTCCGAAGAGAAGCTTTGATGCTGTGAGCCCCGATGGGAACCAGTCAGGAGCGCACAAGAAGCAGAGAGTGGACACTAGCGCACCAGCACTAGCCGAAAAGCTGGGGAAGATGCTAGACGAGATGATCGCCAAGTTCACGGATACCAAGACAAACAACAAAAAGGTGGTCCGCCACGTCACCCAGGGGACAATCGACTCCATGATGGCGATGAAAAAGCTGCAGGTCGACATCAGTGCAGCGCTGGCCGATGGCCACACCAAGGGCTCTACCTCGAGCGTAAGCCAGCAGACCACTCCCACGCTGACAGCCACGATCCTTAAAGCGGCCTGTACCACCGGGCCAGGAAATTCGGCATGGCAACAGGTCAGGGCCAAGCCTAAACCCAGGAATCCCCAACCGAGACCGGAGAGCAGCGAACCCAAAGGGAGCACCAAACGCTGTCATGCCCAGGAAGCAGCGCGCCGACGCTATTTTAATAAAGTGCAGCGAAGGCTCGTACGCAGATATGTTGAAGCTGGTCAAAACTGAGCCCTCCCTCCAGGGACTCAAAGATAATGTTCAAGGCTTGCGAAGAACTGCAAATGGCGGACTCTTATTGAGAATGCAGAAGCCTCAGGACCCGTCCGCACAGCAGCTGCAGGCAGCACTCAGGACGGCCATATCCGATAAAGCAGAGGTGGCGGCCATGCAGGAAACTGTGCAAGTGGAGATTCGCGACCTGGACGAGATGACCAGCGGGGAAGAAGTCACTATGGCTCTGTTTGCCGGAGAGGATTCAGACATCGCAAGCAACGCTGCACCTAGGATGCGGAAGGCGTTTGGCGGCACGCAAACAGCAACCGTCAACCTCAGGCCTGATCATGCGCGGCGACTGCTCGATAAGGGCAAAATCCGAATCGGATGGGTCGTCTGTCGCATCAGACAGAAGACCGAGCTAAGGAGGTGCTTCAAATGCATGGGCTATGGGCATACCTCGACGAGATGCAGGGCCTCAGACTCAGTAGCCAAGGCCACACAAAACTCCTGCTTCAGATGCGGGGAAGAAGGCCACAAGCACTACACGTGCCAAGCCAAGCCCAGGTGTATCCTATGCACCAGAGGAGGCAAACCCGCGGGTGAAGCTGCGCACGCTACTTTGAGCAGGATCTGCCCTTAGTACCTGAAGGCCATCCATAACACGCAGAATGGTTAAGTTTTTACAGCTTAACTTAAACCACTGCAGAGCTGCCCAAGATCTGCTGTCACAGACGGTTTTCGAGGAGGAAATTGACATTGCTGTACTGAGTGAACCGTACAAGTCAAAGGCAGAGGGAGTATGGCAACAGAGTGCGGATGGTGGTGCAGCCATATGGAGCTGCGGGCAGTCCCCCGGACACCTGTCGCAGAGGGCGTCGAGACCTCACGCTCCTCACGAGTGTGATAACCTCGCAACTTCTCTACGCAGCCCCAGTCTGGGCAGAGGCAGCAAAGGTCAAAAGCTACGTGAGGGGCGCGGAAGGAACCTACCGCTTGAGCGCACTGAGAGTAGCGTGCGCCTTCAGGACCGTCTCCGACGAAGCGGCCCTGGTCATTGCGGGGCTGGTGCCGCTAGGCGACCTAGTGCAGGAAGCCCAGGAAGCCCGCCTCCATAGCGTACCGGACAATCCAACGGCAAGGCGCGAGGCCAGGGGGAGTGCCAGGAGCAGAAGCGTTGCCAGGTGGCAGGACAGGTGGGACAGATCCACCAAAGGCCGCTGGACCCACCGCCTGATTCCAGACATCAAAAGCTGGATAAGTCGGAAGCACGGAGAAGTCGACTTCTACCTGACTCAGGCTCTTAGTGGTCACGGATGCTTCAGAAGCTACCTGAAGCGATTCGGTCACGACACCGAGGATCACTGCCCAGAATGCGGGACCGGGGTGGAAGAAAATGCGCACCACGTACTCTTCGACTGCCATCGTTTCCACCATGAGCGGCAGGCGCTGGAGGAAGCCGTGGGTACGGCCATCTCAGTGGACAACCTGGTTTCCACCATGCTGGTCAGCCAGGTGACCTGGGACGCGACAGCCATGTTCGTGGCCAGCGTCTTGAAGACCTTGAGGACCATGGAGAACGAGAGGAGGACGCGAGCGGAGTAGGCGGCCTGCATATCGCGCGAAGCAATGCCTAGCGGCGGTACCGCGCGATTCGGCCCTCTACACTGTTTCTGTTTGTCCTTCCCAGCAACCCTGTGTTACTTATGTAGTTATAGTCTTAAATGTTATGTTTTATGTTTTTTCAAATAAAAGAATACAGAAAAAAAAAAAAAAAAAAAAAAACACAACTGTACGAGAGATGCTTCAAGGCCTATCTTCACAGATTCAAGCACGAGGCCGACCCATCCTGCGACTATTGCGGCGGTGCATCCGTTGCGGATGCAGAACATGCCTTCTTCGAGTGTCCGCTTTTCCGCGCGGAAAGAGAGGCAGCAGAGGCAACAACCAACCGTCGCCTTACACCCGAGACCATAATTGGGTGTATGCTGGAGACCCCATCCAACTGGGATGCGGTTACGGACATGGCAGCAACCGTCATGAGGGAGCTAAGGCGCCGGGAGCAGACCCGACGCACTGAGGGCCTTAGATGAGCGGCAACCTGACCGCCAGCCACCCCGCGAAGTATAGCTTCGCGGCAGTCCCGCGGGAGTGGACTCCTTCTCCAAAACTTCCACTATCCAAATTTTTTGTAAAAATACTTCCTGTTCATCTTTAAATAAAAAAAAAAAAAAAAAAAAAAAAAAAGAGAGAGTGTTTTTCTACTCACAGTGGTTGGATGCAGTGTGAGACACCTCGGGACAAGGGTACGTACCAGAACCGGCCCAGGGAGGATATCCGAATCTTGGGAATCTTGGTACTCGCGATCGCCATAGACCCCCAGGGCAAGGGGGGGGACCGCTCTCTTGTCCAGTGAGCACCTCACTCTCACGAATTGGAACAGTTTCCACAAGCCACTCTTTTTTCCATTTTCCCTCGCGTTTTCAGCAGCACAACAAGATCAGCTGATCACAGTGTTGCGCAACGCACGCGTAGGGAGCTTTCGCACTTAAGGTAGTGTTGGAAAACGAGTGCAGCCCGCGCAAGTTTAAAAATTTTAACTAGAGGCTAAACCAAGTTTTGGCCTTTAATTTAATCCTAAATTTGTGCGTACAGCTGGAAGGCCCACCCATACGGCCCCAGTTAATATTCCGCAGCTGGCTCCAGTGGGGCAACGAGCAGAAGGCCAAGGAACTAGCCGCTATCCAACCCCTCCGCTGAGGCGGCGCCAGTCAAAAGGGGCTCTGGGGACCGAGAAGGAGCGGTATAACTCCCATCAGGCATCCACTGGGGGAAATTCCTGTGCACCGAGGGACCCCACTAAGGAGCAGGTGCGATGAGCCAAACGAAACCGCCTGCAGGCCGGGACGACGAGACCCAGGCATTAGCAGTAGCTAGAGCAGAGGAGGAACTGCTGCGAAACTTCCAGCGCAACAAGCAGAAGATGCAACACTCGCCTCCCGCGAGCATGCCAGAGAAGCAACCGGTGTCGGCACCGCCAAATGTGCAGGGACCCGTGTTTGTTTTCGGCGAGACTGAGGAGGAAACGGCTACTCCGAAGAGAAGCTTTGATGCTGTGAGCCCCGATGGGAACCAGTCAGGAGCGCACAAGAAGCAGAGAGTGGACACTAGCGCACCAGCACTAGCCGAAAAGCTGGGGAAGATGCTAGACGAGATGATCGCCAAGTTCACGGATACCAAGACAAACAACAAAAAGGTGGTCCGCCACGTCACCCAGGGGACAATCGACTCCATGATGGCGTTGAAAAAGCTGCAGGTCGACATCAGTGCAGCGCTGGCCGATGGCCACACCAAGGGCTCTACCTCGAGCGTAAGCCAGCAGACCACTCCCACGCTGACAGCCACGATCCTTAAAGCGGCCTGTACCACCGGGCCAGGAAATTCGGCATGGCAACAGGTCAGGGCCAAGCCTAAACCCAGGAATCCCCAACCGAGACCGGAGAGCAGCGAACCCAAAGGGAGCACCAAACGCTGTCATGCCCAGGAAGCAGCGCGCCGACGCTATTTTAATAAAGTGCAGCGAAGGCTCGTACGCAGATATGTTGAAGCTGGTCAAAACTGAGCCCTCCCTCCAGGGACTCAAAGATAATGTTCAAGGCTTGCGAAGAACTGCAAATGGCGGACTCTTATTGAGAATGCAGAAGCCTCAGGACCCGTCCGCACAGCAGCTGCAGGCAGCACTCAGGACGGCCATATCCGATAAAGCAGAGGTGGCGGCCATGCAGGAAACTGTGCAAGTGGAGATTCGCGACCTGGACGAGATGACCAGCGGGGAAGAAGTCACTATGGCTCTGTTTGCCGGAGAGGATTCAGACATCGCAAGCAACGCTGCACCTAGGATGCGGAAGGCGTTTGGCGGCACGCAAACAGCAACCGTCAACCTCAGGCCTGATCATGCGCGGCGACTGCTCGATAAGGGCAAAATCCGAATCGGATGGGTCGTCTGTCGCATCAGACAGAAGACCGAGCTAAGGAGGTGCTTCAAATGCATGGGCTATGGGCATACCTCGACGAGATGCAGGGCCTCAGACTCAGTAGCCAAGGCCACACAAAACTCCTGCTTCAGATGCGGGGAAGAAGGCCACAAGCACTACACGTGCCAAGCCAAGCCCAGGTGTATCCTATGCACCAGAGGAGGCAAACCCGCGGGTGAAGCTGCGCACGCTACTTTGAGCAGGATCTGCCCTTAGTACCTGAAGGCCATCCATAACACGCAGAATGGTTAAGTTTTTACAGCTTAACTTAAACCACTGCAGAGCTGCCCAAGATCTGCTGTCACAGACGGTTTTCGAGGAGGAAATTGACATTGCTGTACTGAGTGAACCGTACAAGTCAAAGGCAGAGGGAGTATGGCAACAGAGTGCGGATGGTGGTGCAGCCATATGGAGCTGCGGGCAGTCCCCCGGACACCTGTCGCAGAGGGCGTCGAGACCTGGCTATGCAAGGGCTAAGGTCCAAGCAACCACCATCTACAGCTGCTACCTTGCCCCGAGCTTGCATATAGATGCCTTTAGAGACATCTTGCAGGAGATCGCCCGAGACGCCCGCGGAAGATCCCCAGTACTAATCGCTGGGGACTTCAATGCGTGGTCCACCGCCTGGGGGAGCTCGAAAACGACTCATCGGGGAACCATCCTTCTGGACGCCCTGGCCACATTAGACGTTTGTCTCCTGAACGATGGAGCTAGATGTACCTATAGCAAGGCAGGCAGAGAGTAAATCATTGACCTGACTTTCGCCAGCCCGGAGCTCTGCCGGACCAGCCACTGGAAGGTCACGGATCTGCTCACATACAGCGACCACGCAGCCATTATCACCCAGACGATGCACAGCCAGCAGGGCCCGTCTCTCCGGCAATCTGCGTACAAAGTACACACCCTTAACGCAGATACACTCCTAAGCAGTATGAATGGCAACGTCATCACTGGCGACGCCAACACCTGCGCCGACATATTAGCTGCGAGAATCAAGGCTGCTTGTGATGCCGCCATGGCGAGCTCCACTAGAGGAAATGGAAGGAGACCAGTCCCCTGGTGGAATCATGAGATATCCGTCGCCAGGAGCGAGTGCCTCTCTGCAAGGCGAAGATGTCAACGAAGTCGAGGGCGTCCCACGCAAGCGCTGTTCGAGACATGCTACAAGGAGAAGAAAAAAGCCCTCAAAATCGCTATTAAGACGAGTAAGAGCAGGTGCTTCCAAGAGCTGTGCGATGCAGCAGACCAGGAACCCTTCGGCTCGGCCTACAAGCTGGTCATGGGCAAGCTCTACAGACCGCCGACTCCAACCTCCCAGGAACAACTTGGAGCTATAATCTCCACGCTGTTCCCGTCGCAGCCGCCCCTCGTGCTGCCAAACATAGCTGCGAGTGAAGCGATCTTCACCAGCGAGGAGGAATTACTGTGCGCGGTGGCCAGCAGCAAGGCAGCCAAAGCCCCGGGACCCGATGGCATTCCCAACGCTGCACTTCATGCCATAATGAAGTCATACCCAAGCCTATTTTCACAGGTATACAACAGGTGCATTGCGGAGCGCACTTTTCCAAGAGCATGGAAGCAGCAGAGACTAGTGCTTATCCCTAAACCAGGCAAAATGAATGACGACTCGTCCTCATATCGCCCCCTGTGCATGCTCAACACACTGGGGAATATATTTGAGCGCATAATCTGCAACAAGTTGGAGAGAGAGATCGAAGAGCGTGGAGCCCTATCGAAACAGCAGCACGGTTTCAGGAAGAAGCGGAGCACGATCGACGCGATACGAGAGGTAACGCTAATGGCAGCAAACGCGATCGAAGGCGAAAGATGGCAGGGAGGCACCAAGCAATACTGCCTGGTCTGAACCCTAGATATCAAAAACGCTTTCAACTCAGCAAATTGGAGCTTAGTCCTGCAGGCACTCAAACACGGCGGCATATCAGGGAACCTCACCCTCCTGATAGCGGACTACTTCAAAGATCGCGTCCTTCTGTACACATCCGACGACGGCAACCAGATCCATCACGTGGCAGGTGGTGTACCCCAGGGATCTGTTCTTGGACCAATCCTGTGGAACGTCATGTACGACGGGATCCTGAGACTTCCACTACCAAATGGCTGCGCCGTAGTAGGGTTCGCTGACGATATAGCGCTGGTCACGGTGGAGAAGCACCTGCCCGATGTCTCTGCTAAATGCAGTCTTGCAATCGACATGATGATGTCTTGGCTGAAAGACAACGGTCTCTCGCTCGCCGAACACAAAACGGAAGCAGTGCTCATAAGCAGTAGAAAGACCGTAGAGAAGGTCACCTTCCGGGTTGGCTCGACATACGTCGAGTCCAGTCCGGCGATCAAGTACCTCGGAGTCATGATCGACCATAGGCTGAATTTTAAGAGCCACCTGGAGTACGCAGCGGCCAAGGCATCTAAGGCCACGACCGCTATCTCTAGGATGATGGCCAACACCCGTGGCCCAAAGCAGCATAGCAGACGATTAATAGCTACAGTGGTGACCTCGACCATCTTGTACGCCGCTCCGATTTGGGCGGAAGCCATGAGGACTGTCAGCTACAGCCGGCAGTGTAAGTCTGTCTACAGACGCTGTGCTTTGCGCATCTCGAGCTGCTTCTGCACGGTGTCAGAAGAAGCTGCATTGGTGGTATCGGGAGCAATCCCAATAGACCTACTGGCAGAGGAGCGCAGGACTGGGAATTCAGGTAGCAGAATCCAGAGAAGCAGCACCATGGCTCGATGGCAGGATAGATGGAACAACGCGAGCACAGGACGATGGACCTACAGGCTCATCCCCGATCTGGTTCCCTGGTTGCAGAGTCGACATGGTCAGCTTGACTACTACACCACGCAGATCATCACAGGACATGGTTGCTTCAAGGCTTACCTGCACAGGTTAAAGCATGAGGTCGACCCGTACTGCGACTACTGTGGCAGCGCTTTTACTGAGGACGCGGAGCATGCATTCTTCGTATGCCCCCTTTTCTCGGCGGAACGAGCCGCGCTGGAAGCGGCAATTAACTGCCGCCTGACACCCGACAACTTAGTCTGCTGCATGATTGAGACCCCCTCCAAATGGGATGCGGTTGCTGAAATGGCAGCATCCGTGATGCGAGAGCTGAGGCGCCGGGAGCAGACCCGTCGCACTGAAGGCCGATGAGCGGCATTAGGACCGCCAGCCGCCCCGGTGAAGTATAGCTTTACGGCAGTCCCACGGGTGCGGACTCTTCCACTCTTTCCCTTTTTGTATATTACACTTAACTCTATATTCTTTTTTAATAAAAAAAAAAAAAAAATAAAAATAAACACAACTGTACATTTAGCGGGCATGAAGCCCAAAGTTACTTTGCCCAAGAAGGGCCAAATTAGATTTAAATTAAGACCGCAACGAACAAGCGTATACATTTTTCAAAGACGGACTGTAGCGACCGCGCTGAAGACATTTCCCCTCTCCGCTGCCGACGCAAGCCGACGCGAACAGCGGCAGAGGCAGCGACATTTCCCCTCCGACGATCGTGCGTGTTTACGTTTTGATCGTGTTTATTTACATGACGATCAAAACATAAACAAAAACAATAATAAAGCCGACGGCCGAAAGCTGCGCTGCCCGGACATTTTTGGCAGAGACTAGGCGACAAGGGCTTTGCAATTTTCGACCGCGATCACTTCCCTGGCAGCGTCGAACGCGATCGTGACTTCTCTGGCAGCTGCGAACGCGATCGGTCGAACTTAGTCCCGCGATAAGTCCAAAAGGACTCGAAAACCATCGACGCAGTATCCAAGTCCCAAAGGACACGCGAGTGCCCGAGGAGCCTTCGGCTGACGGACACGTGTCCTCGCCCACCGACAACAGCGGGTGAGCCATGTCAGAGTAGCTTTTCTGGAGTGTGGCGTAGGGCCAGGCAAGGTGTTGTTAACCGTAGCCAAAGTTAGGAATAAATGTACACAGTTACGTAATAAAAATGAAGATCAAAATCGTATCGTTTTCTCCCTCTCACTCACACCGAACTCCGCGTAGCAACAGTCAACCCTTATTGTGACGCGTGCCAAAGTGTTCCCCTCCCGCTCACTCACTCGCCGAGCTGGTGGCTGGGTTCCCCCGCACCAACTTCGCGTGGCCGCTGGGCAAACTCCGGGCCGGAGAAGCGGGACGGGAGCGGGATTTGTCGCCGCTGGGTTTTCCCGGGCACAAATCTGGCGTGGGCATCGGGCCTGCTGGGTTCTCCCGAGCTACGAGTTCATCGCCGCCGGCGCGTGTTTTCCCCTTTTCCCTCTCCTTTCCCTTCCGATCTGCATTTTGCCCGCCATCGCCGCTGGGTCATCCCGGGCGGCGGAGATTTTGCCGATCGAAAGAGTCGCCGCTGCTGGGCAACCGAGCGGGCGCCGGAAACGGAGGAGCACCTGGCCATCGCCAGGGTAATCGCGTCCAAGGTTCCCATTTCATCACGTCAGATTTTTCCCCTCGAAAACGAGCCCCCTTTCGCTGCTATTATTTGCCTAGAAAATTCATTAAAATTCGGCGTCCATGTTCTGGCCGTCTCTAAAAATATAAATATTTCTGGAGAGGAATCCTGGGCCGCTGAGGTTTACCCCGGCCTAAGACACATCCTTACAGATGGCGCCCGAACAGGGACCGGTCAGGACAGCTAGGATAATTTTTCTCAATGGATTAAAGCCCCATTGGCCGAAAACAAAATTTTGTAGTGGAAAAATATATAAAAATAAATTTTTCGCGAAGGCAAAAACAGGGAAATGTAGTTTTCTAAACGACGAGGATGGAAAATTTAATGTCAGGAAATATATTTTATAAACATATTTTTCGACCAGCGCACATTCGCTTTTGCGAGTGTAAGAAATTTTCGTCCCACGTGTCGCGACGTACGGTCGCCGGCAAAAATCGGCAAAGTAAAGGAGAAAAGGGAATAGAAAAAAAAAAAACGCGTGGTAAATTTCCATTGGTGCATACGGTGCATACGGCGCATCGTCGCCAAAGCAAGCGGTACAGTTACGCCAGAAATCGTAGTCAACATCACTGCCAGCGTCAACGCCGGCAGAGGGACGCTTCGAGCAAGCACACACACACGTGGCCCACACACATCTCCAGTTCTGCTCTGCCCGCGGCAGCAGCGTCGGCTAGCTTAAGCATTAATATATACAGGGGACCCTCGCTAGGAGGGACACACTTCGGAAGATCAGCTCATTGAAGACACTTTGGCAAGATCCACTATTTGAATACACATCGCTCGCAGTCTTTAATACACTCTGAAAACCATCGTTGAATACACATCGTCGCAGACCTTACACCTCGAAAGACCCACTCATCAAAACTCGTCGTCGTACCCTTACACACCGGGAAGATTTTCGCTATCCTTTAACCAAGTTAAGGACGCCCACGAACCCTCGAAGAATCCTGCGAGATCCTGCCGCCGAGAAGATAATAACAAATTTCATAAAAAAAAAAATAATAATTAATGCAAATAAATAAACGACAAGAAAGGAAGCTAACTTCGGCACGCCGAAGTTTGTATACCCTTGCAGATTGGTTTCGATGTTTATATTATAGATTTAAATTCTGAAAACACTCACCAAACAGAGTTTCATTACATTTTACCTATACTTATTATGTTTACAGTTTGAAAGTTACAGTTTTACATTCCCAGTTTTACATTTTCTCTACATCTACCGATCGGTTTATATGGCAGCTATATGATATAGTTGTCCGATTTTTATAAAATTTATACCATAATTCTAGAATAATAAAAAAAGCTTATATCTCAGAGTAGATAAACATACGTTGAAAAACAACGAAACTATAATTTTTTATCTATTTATTTCTCGACCGTTCCTATGGCAGCTATATCATATAGTCGACCGATTTTCATAAAATTTTTACCAAAATTCTGAAATAATAAAAAATGGCCATATCTAAAAAATGGTGCAAAAATGTTGAAAAACAACAAAGTTATAATTTTTTTTCTACAAATATATCGAACATTTGTATGGCAGCTATATGATATAGTCGTCCGATCCGGCCCGTTCCGACATATATAGCAGTGAGAGCATATAGAAGACAATATGCAAAGTTTCATTCAGATAGCGTTAAAACTGAGGGACTAGTTTGCGTAGAAACAGACAGACGGACAGACGGACAGACGGACAGACGGACAGATGGACAGACGGACAGACGGACAGACGGACATGGCTAGATCGACTCGGCTGTTGATGCTGATCAAGAATATATATACTTTATAGGGTCGGAAACGTCTCCTTCACTGCGTTGCAAACTTCTGACTGAAATTATAATACCCTGCAAGGGTATAAAAAACAATAAAAATTAAAATAAATCGAAATAAAATAAATAAAATAATCAAATAAATAAATACAAATAAAATAAAATAAAATAAATACAAATATAGGGCATAAATCAACAATAAAATTTGAATAAAAATAAAATAACCGCCGAGAAAACAAATATACTGAAAAATCGAATAAACATTAATCGAAGGATAAATACTAAAAGAATAAATAATAATCGATCGCCGAAAATACTGGAAAGGAATAAACGAATAAAAATACCGAAGATAATAAATTGAAATCGAATAACTAAAAATATCGATAAAATAAAATAATAAATACAAATAATAAGGATAAATAAATACTAACGAATAAACAATAAGATTGGAATAAATATAATAAAATACCAATAAGATATAATAAAGTAAGATTCTCTGTGATCCTGCGAGATCCGAATCAAGGGTATACGTGCACACAGTGCGGATCCTGCGAGATCCATTCCAAGCAAACTCGTGTCCAGCAATATAGAATCCAGTCGCTGCCGCGATATCCTGCCGTTTTTCCACTCACTCGAGCCCCGTTGTTGCTTTTAATCCTTGTTCTCTACGTCTCCTGCGAACCATGGGCGTCACGTGGATAAGCTACCGCAAAAAGATGGAATTAGAAGCCATCCTCGGCGAGTTCGGACTCGACCGAAGCGGCACGGTGGACGAGCAACGCGCGCGGCTCATAGCATTTGCGCGGCAGCCTAGCAATTCCGAGGAAATCCAGGATCGACTCGATGAACTGGAACGCCGGTTCGGGAACGCGCCCACCGGCGACGTCAAGTCGCCTATACCGCTAGATCCGTCTCTCATCTCGCCGGAACCGACCACGTCGGCATCGTTGATACCACCTTCGCTCTTCTTACCACGCAGTACGTCACCCGCTACAGGGCGACGCCCGAAGGCGGAGGAGCCTCCGCGACCTGCGCATTCCCCGAGCGACGCCGGCTTAGGGGCCATCTTAATCGATCGGATGACCAAGTGGGGTCTTTCCTTTGATGGAACAACGGATCCACTTGGATTCATAGAGCACAGCGAGGAGCGGAGATATCTGGCTCAAGCCCTGGTGGTGCTGCTGGCCGGCCGAGCCGAAAGTTGGTTCCGCACGAGCGGACTCCAGCAAGCCAGCTGGACCGAGTTCGCCCAGAGTTCCTTGACTTCTTCTTGCCACCGCGATACTATCAGCGGATGGAGGATGAGATTAGGATGCACTTCCAGAAGCCCAACGAGCCATTTAAGGAATACCTTATCGACATCCGTTTGCAGATGCGCCGGGCCGGATTCTCCTTGGACAAGGAACTGGAGAGGATCTATGAAAATATGCTGCCGGAGTATCAACTCTACACCCGGAGGCAGGATTTCCGTACGCTGACCGAGCTAACGCAGCTCGTGACCAACTACGAGGAGACACGCAGCCGAGGCGGAAGAACGCTCGAGAACCGGATCCCGACTCAACGCCAGGCCACAGGAGCCAGCTACGCAGAAGACGGAGACAGGATGCCCACTCGACGCACACAACAGGCGCCCTCTTCAGGCAACGCCCTCAACGGTTCCCTTAGCCGGAACGCTTGCACCAGTCAGAGCGCGGTATCACCACGACCGGAAGCCGTCAACGTTCGCGACGCCTGCCGGAATTGCGGACAATCCGGACACTTCGAAGCCGAATGCAGGAATCCACGGATCCTATTCTGTTGGGATTGCGGTCAACGAGGACGCAGGACGATCGACTGTTGCCGACAGCCACCGTCGGGAAACGCGCAAGGGCCTCGTGTGACCGGGAATCACCCGAGGAACCCTCCGTATCCCCGAAGTCAATAGGAGACACTCTCCATCAGTACCAGGGACGCATCCGCGCTACCATCCACATGGAGGGGCAGCGGTTCACAGCTACCCTGGACACCGGAGCCACCCATAGCTTCATTAGCGAAGGGCTGGCTCAAATGCTGGACAACGGAAGGAACACACGGGACATCCGTACCCAGGTAAAACTCGCCGACGGAACATGCCGCGAGCTGACCAGAGCTCTGGCGGCAAACATCTACCTCGGGAGCGAACGGACGCCCACCATTCTCCTCGTGATGTCGGACGCACTGGACGACATACTCCTAGGAATGGATTTCCTCTGTGGAATCGGAGCAACCCTGCTATGCGGCGGGCAAACCCTCCGACTGCGACCGAACGATCAGCGAAGAACAACAGCAGAGCCACGCTCTGATCAGCGAAGAACAACAACAGAGCCACGCTCTGACCAGCGTAGACCAACGACAGAGCCACGCTCTGACCAGCGAAGGGAGCCACGCTCCAACTCACGGGACCAGCCCGCAGAGCCACGCTCTGACCAGCGAAGGGAGTCACACTCCAACCACGAAGAGCCATCCATGGCACATCACTCAGAGCCACGCTCTGATCAACGAAGTACATCGACGGAGCCGCGCTCCACATCCGAAGAGCCGTCAACGGTACACCACTCAGAGCCACGCTCTGATCAGCGAAGCACATCAACGGAGCCACGCTCCACATCCGAAGAGCCACCAGGGGCACCTCATGCAGAGTCACACTCTGATCAGCGAAGGACGACACCGGAGTCACACTCCACCCACGCCGAGAAGCCACCGACGACAGCCCAAGGAGAGCCACGCTCTACCCATCGAGGGCAGCCAAGGGAGCCATGCTCCGAACTCGAAGACCAGCCAAGCACCTCACCTCGAGCACAGTTTCGAGACACAGCATCACCAGCGACGGAGAACCAGCCGCCCTGTTGGAGACAGGCTTTGCCCGTGGCAGATGCCACAGCCGCGCAACGGAATCCCTTCCGTACCTCCACAAAACGAGTCCGCTTCCAGGATCACGTCGAGGAAACGCCGGAGCCGAGCCCGCCCCTATGCGATACCGTCAATTCGATGAGTCATCCCACAGAGGATCAGGTCTCTTTCCAGACAGAGGAACCCGAGACGCCGGATTACCCCGAGCCTTGGGTGAAGGAGTTCCTGGACCAGGAACTGGCCAAATTTGATACCCTCTCAGGGGTATCACACATCGCAGAGCATCGCATCTTCATGCGCACCGACAGACCCCTTAAACAGCGATACTTTCCAAGGAATCCAGCCATGAGGGCCATCATTGACAAGCAGATCAATGAACTCCTCCGAGACGGGCGCATTGAACCTTCCAAAAGCCCGCACAGCGCGCCCATCGTAATCGCGGCCAAAAAGAATGGCGAAGTCCGCATGTGCGTGGACTATCGCCAACTCAACGAGAACTCCGTGCCAGACGCGTATCCGCTTCCTAGGATCCATCAGATCTTGGAGCGACTCCGGAACGCGAAATTCATTTCGACGTTGGACCTCAAAAATGGGTATTGGCAAATCCCAGTGGCCCCGGACAGCCGGGAGTGCACGGCGTTTACCGTTCCCGGAAGAGGGTTGTTTCATTGGAGAGCCATGCCTTTCGGACTTCACTCCGCCCCCACCGCGTTTCAACGCGCCTTAGACACGGTCATCGGTCCGGATATGGAACCTCATGCGTTTGCATATCTGGATGAAATCATTGTCATCGGCTCCACACTGGAGGAGCATGTCGCCAATCTTGGAGAAGTCTTCAGATGCCTCCGCTGCGCAAACCTGCGCCTCAACAGAGGGAAGTGTCATTTCTTCCAGCGCCGCATCGTGTACTTGGGTCACATGATCAGCGAAGCCGGAATCCACACGGATACGGACAAGGTCGCTGCGATCCGTGGACTCGCACCGCCGACGAACCTGAAGGAGCTACGCAGGTGCCTGGGAATCGCTTCCTGGTATCGCCGCTTCGTGCCGAACTTGGCCGATGTTGTGGCACCCATGACATCGCTGCTGAAGAAGGGCCACAAGTGGGAATGGACCCAAAGACAAGACCAGGCCTTCCAGGAGCTGAAGACGCTGCTGACCGAAGCCCCTATTCTAGCTTGCCCAGATTTTGCAGAGAAGTTTGTGCTACAAACTGACGCCAGTGATTACGGAATCGGAGCCGTACTCACACAGACCATCGAGGGAAACGAGAGGGTGATAGCGTACGCCAGCCGCAGGCTCAACACAGCCGAGAGGAACTACTCGATGACTGAGAAGGAGTGCCTCGCCATCGTCTGGGCGATTCGGAAGATGCGGTGTTACATCGAGGGATACCGCTTCGAAGTCCTCACAGATCACCACTCCCCGAAGTGGTTGAACTCCATCGACAATCCAACAGGCAGGATTGCCCGCTGGGCATTGGAGTTACAACAGTATCAGTACGATGTCCATTACCGGAAGGGGGCCCAGAACTTAGTGGCCGATGCCCTTTCTCGCCAACCGCTGCCCATAGTGCAGCAAGCGGAGGTACAAGGAGTCAACTATAAGTGGTTCACGAGGATGCTCCAGAGGATTCGGACCGAACCAGCAAAATTCCCGGACTACCGAGAGGAGAATGGCCAGCTATATCGTCGCCTTGGACTCCGATCTGAGTACACGCCCTGGAACTTTGCGTAGGATCAGACTATCGCCAGCGAGTACTCGAAGAGTGCCACGATCACCCCACTGCCGGTCATTTAGGAGTCCGGAAAACCAGCACTCGCGTGACCCAGCGCTATTACTGGCCTCGATTGTTCCGCGAGGTGGCTCGGTACGTTCGCCGTTGTCCCACTTGTCAGCGATATAAGGTGAGCCAAGAAAAACCCGCGGGTCAAATGTTTACTCGACAGGTCGAGGAGCCGTTCCACATCCTTTGCGCAGATTTCGTCGGCCCGCTGCCGCGGTCGAAACAGGGCAATACGATGCTGCTAGTATTTCTGGACGCCTTCAGCAAGTGGGTGGAGCTAGTGCCGCTTCGCAAAGCTACCGCCACACATCTGGAACGAGCCTTCAGAGAGCGGATATTGAGCCGATTCGGTGTTCCCCGAACATTTGTCTGCGACAACGGTACGCAGTTCACCGGCCGCTCATTCCAGAAGTTCTGCCAGTCGCTAGGGATGGAGCTGCAGCACACGGCGCCCTACACTCCGAGGCAGAATCCCACGGAAAGGGCAAATCGAACGATCAAGACGATGATCGCCCAATACTTAGATGGAGGCCAGCAGAACGAGTGGGATCAACTCCTACCGGAGATATCCTTGGCCATAAATAGTAGTGTCTCGGACACTACCGGATTCAGCCCCGCATTCTTGGTACAAGGCCGAGAACCGCGACTCCCGAAGACGTTGTAAGACGAAGTTACCCCCGGACGAGGCACCCCAGAGGTTACCCCGACAGAGCGAAGCGAGCAACTCCGGAACATCTTCGACGTCGTCCGAAATAACACTGACCGCGCCGCCGCCGAGCAGAGCCGTCACTACAACCTACGCCGGAGGACGTGGAGACCACCAGTTGAATCCATGGTCCTAGTACGCCGACACGCCTTATCTAACGCAGCCGAGGGCTTTGCCGCGAAGTTAGCAGCGAAGTACGAAGGACCCTTCAGGGTAGCGAAGTTCCCGTCGCCGAACATCGTGCAACTGCACATGCCAGGAAGCCGACGCCGGCGGACCGCCAGCCTGAACCAGCTGAAGCCGTACCACCACGAGGATGAGGCAGACACCGAAGCCGGAACCCACCGGGAAGACACCGACGCCGGAGACACCACGATCGAAGAAGCCGACGACACCACTCTGGACGCACAGCCAGCAGCCAAGACCGCACGGCGCAAGGGACCCATCCCGCGCCGCCAACACTAGCGACGAGCACCCATGTAGGGAAGGCGACCATGTTTCACAGGGACCACTTGTTGACAGGCGCGCCTGTCCAACGTCCCGAACCCCCTAGTGGGGTGAACATGCGTCTCTTTCCAAAAAGCCGTAGCCGTAGCCAACCCTAGCCCACTCCATTAGGTAGGGCCCAGGGCCACTCACTAATACAATCTCTCTGTCCTTACAGCAGCAGTCCTCAGCCAGCCTACCAAGAGGCACAACGAGCCACGCTCCCCGCAGGCAAAGCACGCCTGACACCTGCATCTACGCAGAACCACTGCCACGTCTTCGCCAGACCACCGTCGCCACAAGGACGTTAACCGCCCAGACGATGGACGGACAAGGCCATCCGCCGACTCCCGCCCCGGCGGCACAGGACACCGCATGGATGTACTGTGCAGTGGACGAGCTCCTACAGGCGCTCCACGGCGCCGGCCCAAGCCAGCCGCGTCCCAGAGGCAGCCTCGTCGCCCATAGCGTCGGCCCCTTCCGGCCACGGGTTCTACCCGTCGAGGTCGTCACCATCGACGACGACAACATGGAGGAGGCGAACACCGGCAACCGCACCGGGCCCCGTCGGCCCGCTACCGAGGGGATGCCACCATTGGCGTCCCAGCACACCAGCTCCATCGGGCCATCACTGCTCCCTCTGGAAGTCGCCCACCACCGTGGCGATGACGAGGAGGGAGTGGGCCACATCGACTACGCCGAACGGCCATCATCATCAAGAGGAATGCCACCCCTGGTACCCCTGCTCGCCGGCCTCATTGGGCCTCAACGGGCCCCTCTGGAAGTCATCCCCCGTGACGATGACGAGGAGGAGGCCCACCAGAGCGACGACGCTGGACTCCACCCAGCACCCTTAAGGGGCATGCCGCTCCAGGCACCCCTGCGCACCGGCCACATAGGGCCGCAGGCACCCCCTCCGGAAGTTGCCCCTACCAACGGCAATGACGAGGAGGAGGTGCCACCTGACAACCTCACGCCGCCCCAACGACGCGAGGCTCCATCCGGAGACCCCGCACCCGCCGCCGACGTCGAAGACGCCTGGAACCAAGCCTTCTCCCTGTCAGACGATTGGTTCAATTTCGACCGCCTGGTAGAGGACACCCTGGGCGACCTCTTCAGCACCATCGAGGACCCAGACGAAGCAGCCATAGGCCTGGACCAAAGGGGCCCACCACACACGGAGCCGCCGGCAACAGGCTCTCTCGGCCCTCTAGGCGCGAGGTACGACCTCGTCACCGATGACGAGGACGACAGCGTTGGCACCCGTCGGAGCTACAATCCGACCGGCGAGGGCGATGACGACAGCGACGCGACCGTCCTGTACAACCCCACCGCGGAGGACAGTCGCGACATCCGGAGGAGGCGCACCACACCGCCTCACACCAGCACCCGCCGAACCCCGCCATATATGGGTGAAGTGGAAGCCGCCCTGGTCGAGTGCTTCGGGGAAATCCCGGAAGGCCTCATTGATTGGGGGGACACCGGCGACAACACGCCGTCAACCATCTCGGCCGACGAGGACGAGGTCAGCCGGGATAGCAGCCAGCTACACGCCTCGCGACCGTCATCCCCGAGTCAGACTCCGCCCCACGCCACCGGACCCACCGATGACGAGTCGGCATCGACCATCTCAGCCGACGAGGACGAGACCAGCCGGGACAGCGGCAGGGCCCATGGCTCCAGGTCGCCACCCCCGCGTTGGACTCCGCCCAGCGCCTCTCACGTCGGGGCTCCGTCCCTCCAAGGCTGGGCACCCTTCACCGCCAGCCGTGCCAGATCCCCTCCGCCCTCCTACGAGGAAATATTTGGCCTTGGACCATACAACGGTCCTCACACCACCGCCCGATGCGCCGCGGTGACCCCCAGCCGCGATCCTCGACCACGCCTACCCACCATTGCGGAGCTGGCCGCAGAGGAGGCACGCCGAAGAGCACAAGACCTCAGCGAGGAACTCGGCAACCCACCGGTTGCCCAACCGCCAACGAATGGCCCACCATCACCGACCCCGCGCCGCCGAGCACGACGCCGAAGCGCTCCCTGGGCAGACAGCCCGCCCAGCTCATCCGACGAATCATCGTTGGACACCGGCGAAGAGGCCACCAACCCTCCCCGCTGGGTACCGGCTCCAGCGGAGTGGACCACGCCCAACGGCACATTGCCAGCCGCCTTGCTCCGCCGGATTCAAGGGCGGCTGGCGACACCAAGGCGACGGTCGATCCGGATCCTGGAGGAGGAGGGAAACCAGCGTTTCCGAGTCCAGGTGAACCGGAGCGGAAGGGTTATCGTCACTCTTCAGCCCTCCCGAAGATAGGGTGGAGTGTGACGAAGTCACAAAACCCTATATATAAATCTATATATATAAAAATGGAGACAAAAAATGTTACTAATGGCATCACAAGAGAACGGCTGGGCCGATTTGGCTCAAATTTTTTTCAGTTGTTTGTAATTGTCAGAAGAAGGTAAGAAGGTAAGAAAATTTTGGGAAGTCCTTCCGGAAAAGTCGCTAGCGGCTCAACAGATGGACACACTGTTGTATGTAAAATTCTGAAACACCCTACAAAGATCATAGCTGCGTTGAAATTATGTATCAATGAACTCAGTAAAAAAATATTTAAACAAAAAAATCGAGCTAACGAAGCATTACCAATTGGCTGTTAGACGATCAAGACTTGGACGGCGTTCACGCAATGCAATAAATATTCAGAATTCCCGTAATAGTCGGACGCAAGAGGAACGTACAGAAATAAATGTATCGATACGTGCCCAAATGGCACAGCTTCGCGTTCCACAAAGATCACCTCAAGCCCGACAAAATAATAGAGAAAGACGAGCCGCAAATGAAAACTTGAATCGCGCTGCATTCGCATACAATCCTGAAACATCCTACAAGGATCTTACCTGCGTTGTTATTGGTTCATTGTCTGTTGTATGTCAGCATTGCAATGCACTGAAGTTTCGGTTGGAAACCCCCGGCTTATGCTGTGCAGGTGGCAAAATTAAATTGCCCGTTTTGGCTCATCCACCAGGGCCATTGTATTCGCTACTATATAGAAATTCAGCCCAATCAAACAGTTTCCTAAAGCTTGCACAAAAATATAACGGATGCTTTCCAATTACGTCATTTGGAGTCGAGGTTTTTCATCAATCAGGCTACAATCCAAGTTATAAGGTAATGGCGTCTCTTTATTATCAAAAATAACAACTCACATTTTTTCGAAATTGCATTCCAACATTCAGATTCATGGGCAAATTCACCACCGAGCGGGCGCTTTGTTATCACCACAAAACAAAGATCTTAAATTCCTTCAGATCTATTTCATTGGTGATTCGGCAGTTGAACTAAATCACCGCTGTGCAATTTTTACTGAAACTTAACGTGAAATTATCGAACAATTGCAAAATCTTCTCTATGAGCATAATGAATTGGTCAGATTGTTCAAAACTGCATTGGATATAATGCATTATGACGAACACAAAATCATTATCAGCGCTGACAAAAGACCCACTGGTAGCCATGCAAGACAATTTAACGCTCCCACTATCAATAAACACGCAGTGGTGATTGTTGGCGAGAATGTGGAATAACGCGATATTGTTTTTAACCGTCGGGATAATGGCCAAGTGCAGCGAGTTTATAAGACTCATCGGTCACATGATGCTCTTCAATATCCGTTAATGTTCTGTCGTGGAGAAGATGGGTATCACTTCAACATAAAGATGGTCAATCCAACGACAGGTTTGTTTACAAGTCATCACTTCTTTTTGATTCTACAACTAAGTTTGAATTCAAATTCTAGGAGAAGAAATGAATAAGAAGGTCAACTCTATGAATTTTGATGCGTATCGATTGATGATTCGACTAGATGTTGACAATCATCTGTTCAGATACCACCGTTTGTTTCAACAGTATTATGTCGACATGTACGTCAATCTAAAAACGGAACGTCTCAATTTCATTCGTTTTAATCAGTTGAACTTGCGGTCAGACGAGTACATTCACTTGCGTGACGCCATCGCTACTGAAGGACACGCGGCCAACATCGGTTGTTTGACCAATCTCCCAGCCACTTATGTTGGAAGTCCGCGCCATATGCAAGGGCAAATTTAAAGGAGAGGTAGTTCTTATCCCACGAATTCCTATTATTCCAACAGATCTTCCATTCCAATTCAAGACGATTCAGTCCCCAGTTCGATTGGCATTTGCGATGACCATCAATAAATCGCTAGGCCAATCGTTGGAAGTCTGCGGGATAAATCTAGAATATCAATGTTTTTCACATGGCCAGCTATACGTAGCCTGTTTGCGTGTGGGAAAGCCGTCATCATTATTTATTTTTACACCGGATAACAAAACAAAAAATATTGTTTATCAGATCGCTCTCCACAGATTTCAAGTCAAAAAAATTTGTCAATCCAACGACAGGTTTGTTTAAAAGTCATCACTTCTTTTTGATTCTCAACTAATTTTGAATTCAAATTTTAGCTTAAAATTTGTAGGAGAAGATAGGAATAAGGTCAGCTCTATGAATTTTGATGCGTATCGATTGATGATGTTTCAACAGTACTGTTTCGACATGTACGTCAAAGTAGAAACGGAATGTCTCAATTTAATTTGTTTTAATCAGTCGAAGTTGGGGCGAGATAAAGTTCGCCGGGTCCGCTAGTAGTGTATATGAATAAGATAATTTACCCTAGAATTTAGTATATTTTATAAGTTAGGATTAGGCACATACACGCACACACCACACACACACCACACACACACTCACACACACAACTGTACATTTAGCGGGCATGAAGCCCAAAGATACTTTGCCCAAGAAGGACCAAATTAGATTTAAATTAAGACCGCAACGAACAAGCGTATACATTTTTCAAAGACGGACTGTAGCGACCGCGCTGAAGACATTTCCCCTCTCCGCTGCCGACGCAAGCCGACGCGAACAGCGGCAGAGGCAGCGACATTTCCCCTCCGACGATCGTGCGTGTTTACGTTTTGATCGTGTTTATTTACATGACGATCAAAACATAAACAAAAACAATAACAAAGCCGACGGCCGAAAGCTGCGCTGCCCGGACATTTTTGGCAGAGACTAGGCGACAATGGCTTTGCAATTTTCGACCGCGATCACTTCCCTGGCAGCGTCGAACGCGATCGTGACTTCTCTGGCAGCTGCGAACGCGATCGGTCGAACTTAGTCCCGCGATAAGTCCACCAGGGCCATTGTATTCGCTACTATATAGAAATTCAGCCCAATCAAACAGTTTCCTAAAGCTTGCACAAAAATATAACGGATGCTTTCCAATTACGTCATTTGGAGTCGAGGTTTTTCATCAATCAGGCTACAATCCAAGTTATAAGGTAATGGCGTCTCTTTATTATCAAAAATAACAACTCACATTTTTTCGAAATTGCATTCCAACATTCAGATTCATGGGCAAATTCACCACCGAGCGGGCGCTTTGTTATCACCACAAAACAAAGATCTTAAATTCCTTCAGATCTATTTCATTGGTGATTCGGCAGTTGAACTAAATCACCGCTGTGCAATTTTTACTGAAACTTAACGTGAAATTATCGAACAATTGCAAAATCCTCTCTATGAGCATAATGAATTCGTCAGATTGTTCAAAACTGCATTGGATATAATGCATTATGACGAACACAAAATCATTATCAGCGCTGACAAAAGACCCACTGGTAGCCATGCAAGACAATTTAACGCTCCCACTATCAATAAACACGCAGTGGTGATTGTTGGCGAGAATGTGGAATAACGCGATATTGTTTTTAACCGTCGGGATAATGGCCAAGTGCAGCGAGTTTATAAGACTCATCGGTCACATGATGCTCTTCAATATCCGTTAATGTTCTGTCGTGGAGATGATGGGTATCACTTCAACATAAAGATGGTCAATCCAACGACAGGTTTGTTTACAAGTCATCACTTCTTTTTGATTCTACAACTAAGTTTGAATTCAAATTCTAGGAGAAGAAACGAATAAGAAGGTCAACTCTATGAATTTTTATGCGTATCGATTGATGATTCGACTAGATGTTGACAATCATCTGTTCAGATACCACCGTTTGTTTCAACAGTATTATGTCGACATGTACGTCAATCTAAAAACGGAACGTCTCAATTTCATTCGTTTTAATCAGTCGAACTTGCGGTCAGACGAGTACATTCACTTGCGTGACGCCATCGCTACTGAAGGAGACGCGGCCAACATCGGTTGTTTGACCAATCTCCCAGCCACTTATGTTGGAAGTCCGCGCCATATGCAAGGGCAAATTTAAAGGAGAGGTAGTTCTTATCCCACGAATTCCTATTATTCCAACAGATCTTCCATTCCAATTCAAGACGATTCAGTTCCCAGTTCGATTGGCATTTGCGATGACCATCAATAAATCGCAAGGCCAATCGTTGGAAGTCTGCGGGATAAATCTAGAATATCCATGTTTTTCACATGGCCAGCTATACGTAGCCTGTTTGCGTGTGGGAAAGCCGTCATCATTATTTATTTTTACATCGGATAACAAAACAAAAAATATTGTTTATCAGATCGCTCTCCACAGATTTCAAGTCAAAAAAATTTGTCAATCCAACGACAGGTTTGTTTAAAAGTCATCACTTCTTTTTGATTCTCAACTAATTTTGAATTCAAATTTTAGCCTAAAATTTTTAGGAGAAGATAGGAATAAGGTCAGCTCTATGAATTTTTATGCGTATCGATTGATGATAGTAGTAAGGAAATCTAACATCCAGGCCAGTTTTATCTTAATTGCTAATTAGGGTCATTAATTAAATAGATAGGGGTGATCTGACCCCTGTCACCTTAAAAGGGTAGGGTAATAAAAATTGATTAGGGTGTGATTGAATGGATTGAGGACACGTGAGAAACGTGTGCGGAAGCGGTACCGCCCCGAAGACGCACTCGATACGTGAGCGTACGTGAGCGATAACGCACACGATACGTCTTCGAGTGCGTATGCGAGGGAGCGATATCGTTCGATCCGCACGCGAGCGGGAGCGTTACCGCCTCGAAGACGCACTCGAAACGGCTTCGAGAGGGAGCGATAACGTTCGATCCGCGCGGGAGCGGGAGCGTTACCGCCCCGAAGGCGCACTCGAAACGGCTTCGAGAGGGAGCGATAACCTTCGATCCGCGCGGGAGCGGGTACGTTACCGCCCCGATTCGACCCGCACGCATTCGTTTCCCACAATCAAATCCCACACCAAAAGGGGATGGAGGATGAAAAGGTCAGTGCAATCCTTAAAGGGATGAAGAGCCGCTATACACCTGCAAACGCACAATGCAATGAAGAGGGAGGGATGAAAAGGTCAGCCGAGATTTTTGGTTGCGATACATATGGAGACTTGTGTGTACACGAAAGGACAAGCTGGCCAGCGATCAACCATTTCATAAAGAGAGGGGAGGGCGCTCATAGACAGGTAAAATAATGTATGCGACCGGGAATCAAGGGATGAGGTTTAAACCCATGCCACATACCCTTTCGGAGTCAAAGAACACTCCCCCTCAGAGTCATAAAAAAAAGTTGTTTACGATGTTGACTAATTGAAGACTTCTCAAGAAGGTTACAGCTCATTTATTAATGGGTGGGTGAAGGGAACATGCATTGATATACAACCCGTTTAAAAACTCATTTCAAAACAAAGAAAAGTCAACGAAGGCTGGCGCCGAACGCCGTCCACTTTAGAGGCAATCTCATTTGCTTAATGTGATAAACAAAGGACCATGGCTTCGTATACCACCAGTTCTCAAAAGTCATTTCAAAATGATAAAAAGTCACCGAGACCAACATATTTTCTTCAATTAACTGGCGAGACGTCTCTCATTTATTTTCAATTAAGGGTGAAAAGGATTCGTCTTCTCACCCCTTTATTATAGGTAATTTCCCATACCTGAAAATGAAAAAACTGAAAAGAATAACCATTTTCCCATTTCCCAATGAAAAGTATTGAATATAGTTTATTTTTTCTGAATATTGTATAATTTTATTTTCTCAATAACTAAATCGATGTTCTAAATTACAATACGAATTTATAATTTTTAAACATTTGGTTGAGCGTACAGTAAAGAAATGACATGCGCATGTATCAACCCCATGGTTGACATCATTTTTAGCCCAGCAACATGATGAGAAGTGTTGTCCGTGTTCATTAGAAACCAGTGGAGTATCAGCCATCCTTCTATTGAAATATTTTATTGAATCTTCCAGATATTTCTTGTGCTCGCCGAAAATTTTATTGTCTTTGTTTCAATATTTCAAGAAATTGTTTATTCTGCATATAAGTTCATAGATCCCCATTTTGGATACATTTTTCATTTCACTTTTGTTTATAAACATTTTATTGTATTTTTTATTTAATTATTTTGTTGAATTTATTTTTTGTGTTTTGTTCCGTAGACGTCCACTTCTAACGATTTCCAGAAATTGATTGAAGAAATGTTTTTCAATTTTTATACAATACGTTGAACCAATCCAGTTGGTGGTGTGTATTCGACTAGCCGATCATGAATGAGAAGGCAATATACCTTAGTATTCATCTCACTTGCTTTAGTTAGTTCTGTTGAAATTTTTATATCAATGGGTCCTGATTTTACACTCTCATTTTGATATGAGAGATCGACAACTACAATGGGAGCCCTGCTCATAAATTCCGTTGGAGATAGAAGTGGATGGGACTCTCTATTGTAATAGCTCTCTTGAAATCTGGCATACATATCATACAAGACAGCGAAACGATTTTCATTGTATTTAATATTCAAATCCTCATAAGGGTACACATCGGAATTAAGATATACCTTTGCATTTCTCAAATTGTTTGAAATTAGTTCTCCATTTAAGGTGAATGCAATAATAGCAAATCGTGGTCTCTCTCTATTTGCAGCCAGCTTAACATTCCATACATGATGCGTTCCCTGTACCAATGTTGGATTTATATAACAATCCCAAAGTGGAAGACTAGCTCCATTTTTCACTATATTATACATTTTAATTTTTGTACTATCGCTTGGAACAATATGGGGTACTTTCCAACTAATACTGTGTATAGCAATTTTAAGTGTTTTCCCATCAACAGTTTTATGATACATTTCATCTGTATTTTTAGCTAGTAGGAGGATTATTTCATGTTTGCAATTTAATATGACTCTCCTAAAATCCTCTGTAAAACCCAAAAGCATCCGAAGCGGGACAGAAAAGGAGAAATGACCCCCAGATCTGATATCATCTCCTCCGCTCCATCCAGCATTGCGATAAAGATGTTTTTCCTCATGACTGATGGATAGAAAGTTCTTGAGGGTTGATGTAATACCAGTGAACCGTGTCCTATCAAGCTCAGTTCCATTTAGTTCGTATCTTATTTCACCCAAAAAATAAGCCATGCAATTATTTTTAAGTAGACCATCAACACCATTTGTACTGCTTGTTCCTGTATTCGCATCAATAATTTTGCTAAGTGTGCCTTCAAAGTGGAGAAAGCTTTCACATGGTAACAGATTGATGTCAGAGTTCTGTACACAGATCCGGACTTCATCATTTGTTTTGAAGTTTTGTTGATATGGATGATACGTATGGTACTCCTTTTTAATGATACTTTGATCATTGATAGGCTTTTCTTGAACATGAAAAATTTCATTCATTTGAAAACTAGATATAAAACTTTATTTAATATTAAATCCAAGTGATTTTAAAATCAATTTATTTTTTAATGATAAAGCAGCTCGTTTATGTGAAGCTCCTTGAGATGATATTGATGTTTTCACTTCAGCTTTCGACTTAGTAATGTTGATAGGGGGGCGAGGAATGGGCTTTTTATTATAAATGATCATTCTGCTGCTCGCAAGTGTAAACGAATTGATACAGTTTCTCCTCGCAGATTAATTAAATCACCGTTCTGATCAGTTACCCGTACTTCAAGCGTGCTTATTTCTCTACAGTTGACAGGTAAATAAATTAAGTTTCGTGGGGTAATGTTCATTTTATAGCCAGGGGGTACATTAATCCCAAATTCGTGAAGCACATGATTTGGTTTATTTCCAACATACGATCCGCTAATAATATTACATTGCAATCTAATGGAATTTACTTTTAAAATATTTATCGGATTATCCGAGTTGTGAATTTCATCATTATGAGGCCTTAATTTCCGTTTATTGAATCCAAATAGCTGACCAATCGATCGTTCATGATTAAAATATATAGTTTCATTTTTGGTTAGAACTTGAACTTGAAATGTATTATTATTACATTCAATTTTAACGCTCTCATGAAGTTGATGTTCTTTAAGTTTATTAAAAATATATTTTATAATGTCATCAAATTCATATGAACCCTCTGGTATTTCTATTACTTTATCACCAATATGAAATAGATTATTCCTCTTATCAACATTCGGAATAGAATTGAATGTATAAAAATCAATGAGAGCACATTCATAATTACGTTTTAATTCAATTTGTGGAAAAAAGTTTTCGCTTATAATTGATGTATTTCCAGTTGAGGCAATTGTTAGCGATGTTGACATTATGACGCTTGTTTCTGAACTGTCTTATTTATCATCATTTTGAAAGAGATATATGATTTTTAAATATTATAGAATAATAAATTGATCAAAGCCTTTTCTATATCGACCAGTATTTATTTCATCATCCTTTGAAATTATGAGAAAGCCATATTTATCCATCCAACACTCTCGTGCAATTTTCATAAAAGTCTCATAATTCATGTCAGTAACAACATGGTCTCGATAAATGTTTCGTAAGTTCAATTCATCCTGCTTAAACATTATAATAAAATTTGCATTATCACGTATCAAATGTTTTGGTATATATGTATAAGTTTGTGATAAGTAGAATGAATCAATATTTCTATGACGTCCCATGCAAAAATAGTTCCGAATGTTTTCTTGCTTTTCACAAGCGACGTCATCAAAGATAAATATTGAATTACTTTTAGCTTCCTGTGGCGACAAAACTATTTCATTATCCGAAAATGTGTAATATCCCATTCCTTGTATAGGTTTTATTAGTTTTTCCAAGTATTGATATTTCGGTTGGTATAAGCTTTTTGAAAACACGTAAATATTTTGGAATTTAAGACCGTTTGGATCCTCGAGTAAGCTTATCATCACGTTAGTTTTTCCACAATTGGATGGACCGATAACCAAAGCTCTGATCGAATTTGGTAACAAAATACTATGGCGTGGAGGTCTGTTCTCTCCATGTCCTCCACATTCAATGTTTCTAACTATGATGCTTTTATTTTGTCTTAATAAACGCATGTTATTGAGATAAATACTTCATTCAATGACAATCTTTTGATAATTAAGGTTGTTATAAAATGGGTAAACATTTTTATAATATAAACAGTCATAAAACAAATGTCAAACAGGGTGCAGGTCTCGTAAATAATATAATTAATGATCTTCCCTTTGAGGCCCATCTACCTGGTTATAATTTCTGTGGTCCTGGTACAAAGCTAGATAAAAGATTAGCTCGTGGGGATCGAGGTATCAATGGATTAGACGAAGCCTGCAGAATTCACGATATAGAATATTCAAATAGTAAAGACCTGAGTGATACACATAAAGCAGACTCTGTTTTAATTGATAGGGCTTGGGAACGTGTAAAAGCGAAAGATAGTAGTCTTGGTGAGAAAGCTGCTGCGTATTTTGTGACAAACATGATAAAGGCTAAGAAAAAGTTTGGGATGGGAACAAAGCCAGTAAAAAAAAGGATCGTAAAAAAATCACTTGCTTCAATAATAAACCATGCTACCAAGGAATTGAAAAAGAAAAAGCCGCTAGACATATTGAATGCTATTAAAGTAGCACGCAAAGCAGTATCAAGCACAATTGGATGTAGGAAAAATGTAATTGTGCCAAGGGTAATCAATGTACCCAAAATGGGTGGCTTCTTACCAGTTGTTCCAATTTTAACAGATCTAAGTGCTGTAGGAAGTTTGGCTTCAGGAAGTGCAGCAATTGCAAAGACTATTAATAATGCAAGACTAGCAAAAGCACAGCTGCAAGAAAACGAGAGGCATAGTAGAAAGATGGAATCAGTTGCGTTGGGTGAGGGCCTATATTTACAGCCATATAGGAAAGGATATGGGATTTCATTTACAAAAAATAAACAAAAACGAAAACGTATTCAAAAAAACTACTAAGTGAGCTACCCAAAAGGGCATTATCCAACTTTGATATAATGAGGTTCGGCTTTAAAAATATTCCACATTTTCGTGGAGTATACATGAAGGATGAATTACCGAAATTCCCAAATCTTCATGAGTGTGGAGTAATTAATTTAGCAGACTCTTCATCAATTGGAACGCATTGGGTGGCTTATTTTAAAAAAGGAAAAGATTCATATTATTTCGACAGTTTTGGAAATTTACAACCACCTTTGGAAGTAGTTTTATATTTGGGAAAAAATCTCATGTTTAATTATCAGAGGGTACAAAAATTTGGAACCGTCAACTGTGGACACTTATCTCTAAAATTCTTGCTAGACTGCTCTTCGTCTCGCTAATGATGCTTTGGTGTATCGCTACCTCCATTTTTTATTGCCCTACGCTGAAAAGGTACTGGCAAATCTATCCCTTTTTAACCAATCACACACACACACAAAACTGTGGTCCTTGGTTGGGTATAAATTCGGTCAGATCCTGAAGGAAAATATCATTCAGTGACTACCAGCAACAGCATCAGCATCGACAACGGCATCAGCATCGACATCGGCACCAGCATCAGCACCACCAGCATCAGCACCACCAGCTCCAACACCACCAGCACCACCAGCTTCAGCACCATCAGCTCCAGCACCACCAGCTCCAGCACCACCACCACCACCACCACCACCACCACCACCACCACCACCACCACCACCACCACCACCACCACCAGCTCCCAAACCACCAGCACCACCACCAGCACCACCAGCTCCACCACCACCACCAGCTCCAGCACCACCAGCAGCTCCAGCACCACCAGCACCACCAGCACCACCACCACCACCAGCTCCAGCACCACCAGATCCACCACCACCAGCAAAATGAACAACGGTAACGATAACAACAACCAAATCGACAATTTGCCTCTTGGTGTAAACCAAGAGGATATTGACGCCCTAATTAGGGATATCGAGGAGGATCCGTTGATGAAGGCATTCAACGGATGCCGCCTTAAGACAAAAATTTCCTTCAACGCACTACCGGTGAATGTCCCTTTGGAGATTCATTCGGGGAAGAGGGTGAGTGGTAAGTTTGGCTCTAACATAAAGTTAGAGCTAGACTTCAACTATGTTTACCTCCCAGAGAGGTTTAATATAATTAAGGATATGGAGATAGAAAAATTTAAAAATAGAACGTATATGTTATTAAAATATTAAAATATGAGGATGGGAACGCAGATGTGTTTCCAAAAATGTGAACATTAAATAAATAAATGAATAAAAAAAATATGAGAAGTAAATAAAATCATTTTTTATTTGGGGGAGGGGAAACATTTTTTTCCAGCATTTTCTTTTCAGCTTAAAAAGTTAAAAAAAAATAAATAAAAAAAAATATTGAGAAGTAAATTAAAACATTTTTTATTTGGGGTATGGGAATCATTTTTTTTTTTTCAGCATTTTCTTTTCAGCTTAAAAAGTTAAAAAATAAAAAATAAATATAATATAAAAGAAAATTAAAACATTTTTTATTTGGGGTATGGGAATCATTTTATTTTAGCATTTTCTTTTCAGCTTGAAAAGTT
>NW_027222564.1:0-43000 GCF_030179895.1 Drosophila kikkawai
AGGCATAACTGTTTTGATAATCGTTTTACTAACTGTAGGATTAACTATATCACTAATTTCAGGACTAACTACTTTACTAATCGTTTCACTACCTGTTTCGCTAACTGTCTCACTAACTGTTTCTCTAACTGTATCACTAACTGTCTCACTAACTGTTTCACTAACTGTCTCACTAACTGTCTCACTAACTGTTTCTCTAACTGTATCACTAACTGTCTCACTAACTGTTTCACTAACTGTCTCACTAGCTGTCTCACTAACTGTCTCACTAACTGTCTCACTAACTGTCTCACTAACTGTTTCACTAACTGTCTCACTAACTGTTTTTCTATCTTTTTTAATATCTAAAGGGTCAATTGTAACCTTTCCCAAAGTGTCTGGATCCAATTTCAGCTGGCAAGCTTCCATAAAATTTCTTCCAAGAACTACATTATGACTCATAGACTCGTTTGGGACCACGTATATGTAAAAATAACATTTTATTCTTTCTTTTAATACATAACACAAAATTTTTCCAAATATCTTCAGTTGGCTTTTATTCAGCCCAAAATAGTTCTCCGAAACGGTTTCTAAATTAACTTCTTTGGGTATACTGCTTACTTTCGAAAATGAAATTGGACTCCCTGTGTCTATGAGGCATTCTGTAATTAATGGGGTTTTAAAACTATTGTGAAAAAAAATCTTAATCAGTCTAACATAACTGTTTGTGTTCGCACTCTTGCGCTCTGGGCACTGCCCGACGAAGTGTCCAAACGTGCCGCAGGCGTAGCAGGAACCGGGCTCCCTCTTTGGTTTAAGGCACTCTTTGGCGAAGTGCCCTTTCGAGTTGCAGTTGGCGCAACGCAAATCCTTGTTGAGTGCAACTTTTCCAGATAGCTGCTTTTCCGAACCGCCTCCTGTTTTGCGCTCTGGTAAACGGACTTCCGCGAAGGCTCGCAGAATCTGCATCGGCTCGGAAATGCACTGTATGCGTGCCTGGTTGCGCAGCGCTGGTGCTGGAATGCCTTCTATGATGTTCTCCAGAAGCTCCTCCAAATCGATGTTGATGTCATTAGCTAGCATAACCTTGTCATCGAAATAAGCGGCGAACTTCTCTTCTGGACGCCATTGACGTCTTTGGAAAGCGCTCCTCAGCTCTCCTTTGGACATTTTAACGCCGAACGTCATAATAAGTTGTTCGCAAAGTTGATCGGCCGGCTCCAGAATGCGCGTGGCGTTTGCGTGCAGCCAGCGTTGCGCGTTTCCCTTCAGTTTGGCAATCAGAAGCATATGCATGCAGCCATCGTCTAAATTATACACCTTGCCAATGTTCTGAAGTTGTGTGACCCAAATGCGCGCACACACGCTGCCGTTGTATTCCATTGTAACTTCTTTTGCCAAAGCAAGCGATGCTGCCGGAGATTCCAGTAGTTTGTTTACATTTGTGTTCATGCGTTGATCACCACTGCCATCGATCTGTTTTCCAACACTGGTATTGTCCGGACCAATGTTATCGGCGGTGATGGTCACTTTGGTGCTGTTAACCTTAACAGCGTTGCTGTTGGCGCCAATGTTAGCACTTCTAGAAACTTCCATGGTATTTGCGATGACGTCATGGATTTCTTGAACATGAACTGATTTGTTCTTGTTTGCGTCGTCGATCTCTATGTGAATCCTCTGCAAAACGGCCATGCTTGCGTCGATTTCATCACGAATCTTCTGTAGGGTGGCTTTTTCGGCATCTACGAGTGATAGCTGCTCAAACTCGACGTTGTCCAAGGTATGCGACGCCATTGAGCGCGCGTCGCCTGAGACCTCTTGCAAGCCTGCCCCCTGTGGCTCCTGCAGTTCCAGCAAAGATGCAGCTCCATCCGTCTCGTCTGCTGGTTCTGCTGCCGATCGGCCGTTTGGTGGTTGGTCGCCCTGGCTGCTCGATGTCTTGGTTGGCGGATCGCCACGTGTCTCTGGAGAGATTGCTTGCAGACGCGCTATTAACTCCGCTTTAGTGCCGGAAGTTGGGCGTCTGTAGTAGCCAGCCAGCTAGTCGGTTCCCCCTTGTCTTTCTATGTCAGCCAGACTAGGTTCGTCGGTTGCCCGTCAGGGCTCCCTGGCCTGTGTTCACCGGGTTAAGGGTAACCTGGTGTATAAGGAGATTCGGTTTCGTGCACTTCTAGCATTGCTCTTTGCTAAGCTCGTCGGATTGTCGTGGGTTTTCCTCATCTTCCCTATATACACACTGCACTACGCAAAAGAAAAGTTTTAAGTGCACTAACTGTAATCTACAGTTCAAAACAACAAAGGATATATTCGGATTCTGGAATGCGCGGACGGACCAGTAAGCTAATCAAGAGAACACCAGGAGTAGGGGTGGCTAGCTGTTATTCGCCATCCCTTTCTGTACCCTCCCTGCCATGATAACTCGAGAGATTATGTTTGCGGTTATCCCTTAATCAAAGTTTATTATTATATTATAATTCTAATTCACATTGCGGCAGCATCAAGATCGATCCACGAAAACTACTTCAAATTACTCCAACATATTGGAAAAAGAATCAATCAATCAAAACAAAGTATCGCATAAATTCAATCATATTGGCCTAATGCCCAAAACAATAACAAAGCGTTATCCAATCGCATCATCTTATCATCTACAAAATCTTATTCGCTCCAAAAATTCTTATCGCTGCTTACGGTGTATTTACTCCTAATCATAATGCTACGAAAATTTACTTTAATTGAATTGTAAAAAAAAAATGTAAATATCAATCGACTAATTATATAGCGTTTCGTTATTTAAATGCACACACAAAAATGTAATATATTTTTAAAGTCAGAAATCAATATGTTTTTTTTTTTTATAAGGAGAGATCTCACTTACTCGCAAATCCGGTTGAAGCAGGTTCGGTGGGCCCATCGAAGACGCTGTGCTAGATTTAATCAAGAAATGTTGTTAACTTCTGACAAATATTATTTTTGTGTTGCTCAAACGGCCCTAAATTTACATTACTTGAATACAAACAGTATTATTATCAAAAAAATTAGATCTACAATTTCAGCACATTGGCTCTGAATCCCTAAACAAAGAAAATTATCTGCAGCACACGTCAACGTTGATTGGCTGCAGCTCTGCACATGGCGATGCCTCCTTGCGGCATTCTCCTCCAGATCTCCTGTTCGATTCACCGCATACGAAGGGTTTGGCGTCTTCGCATGCCAGACGAGAGGTCTGTTCTCCTTATTTCATCCCGCTCTGGGATATGGTGCCGCACGTGGCACGTGCGCGTTAAGTGTAGGCTAGCGTCGCCTCACATTCGTCTCCTCCTTCTAGTTACGGCAGCAAAACCAACGGTCAACCGATCGTCGTTGCTTCTGCAGGAGCTCGTAGCTCCTTCTCCTCCTCCTCGCGTTCCTTAGGGTAGCCTAACCCGCATGGGTACTCCGACACCACGCCTGGGATGGATTGGCTGATTGGGAACGGCAGGTCGGATTAAGGTTAAATCCGAACCTTCATGTGGCACACGGTGTCGCGGCCGAAGTGTCGCTCAAAATTTGAGGTTAAGGCCGATGGGGGTTGGGCGTGCTCGCTCGCAGGTCGATTCCAACCTCAAACGTGGCAGTCAGCGCGTGGCACGTCCAAAAGAGTACGGCGGTTGTCGCACTGATCTCGGCCAGCGGCCTCCAAAACGGTCTACCAGCCGGTGACCAACACCCGAGAACTGGCGTAATGCTGCCGCTCTGGCGCTGAAGTTGCCGGCCGACGTATCTTCCGTCTCTTTCCTACACAAAAATATGCACTTAAACACTGCCTTTCATTTGCACTTTTCACGGAAATATTTACCCCTTGTGCTGGGTTCGTTTCTCCGAAACTCCTTCTGCACTGGTGAACTCCTTTTCCTTGGCCAGAAAACACTTTAAAATTTTCGGCCACGCGGTTGAAAATTTTCCACTATTATTACAACGATCAGCAGCGGTTTGCATGCGAACGTTATTAGTGCCAAAAATGAAATGAGCGATAACTCTGACTCGAGAAGTTAGCTGTACGCAATTGCAGCGTTGCCAAACTTCACCTAACGGAGTGCTTCCAGTCGCTCTTCGCCTTTTCTGTCTTCACACGCATTCGGTGCACACGAGAAAGGGTTAGCGCTATGCCGGTAGGCTGTATGCGAGAGCAGGCCAGATAAACTTCTATCGACGCTCTCCGCTATACTCTACCTTTTGCTTGTGGGCATAGGCGGATTCAAATGTGATTTGCATTTTCGCAATGTTCACAAATTAATTTCCGTATTTCTCATATATTTTATTTTCGGTTTGCGACTGGCCACCACACCACAGTTAACTTTGCAAGAGGTTTAACTCGCAGAAGGGTTAACTGACAAAAACAAAGGTCAGTTGCAAATTCCTTATCTGTGTCATGTTCTGATATCTTTCAGGTGATATACGCCCAAGGACTTGTTCGATTCGTTAGCTAGTTCGTAATACGTCGGGCTGATTTTCTTCGTTATTGATGCTTTGACGAAAACGGGTGCTAGCTTGCTACTGAACTTCTTGCCAGCATTGCTTTGAGCAAAACTGCGAGCGAATACGGTGTCTCCCACTTTCAAATGCACGACTCGACTACGCAAATTGTATACCCTAGCATTTGCTGCGTGTGATTCCGAAATCTTCTTTCTAGCTTGCTGTCTCGCTACCTGTAACATGTCGGCTGTTTTTATAGCTACATCGTCAGATAATGAATTCAGATTTCGAAGCAACTCATAATCCTGTCCATTGGCTATCATGTTCTGTCCAAAACAAAGAAAATACGGGGAAAACCCTGTACTCCTATGAATACTTGATCTTAGTGATGCACTTATCGCATCGATATTTAAGTCCCAATTCGTGTGGTCCGATCCGATATAAGCTCTGATCGCGGCTAGGATCGACCTATTTACACGCTCGCTTGCATTCGCTTGCGGCGAATAAATTGCTGTACATATCTGTTTGATTCCGAACTTGGTTAGAAACGCTCTGAAATGACCCGATTTAAATTGTGATCCGTTATCGGTCAGTATCGATTCTGGAGTACCGAAGGTGTAAAATACGTGTTTCTCGAGATACTCACAAATCCTTTCAGATGTAAACTTCCGAAGTGGCTGCAAGAAATGGAATTTAGTGCAGTGATCAACTACAATTAAAAGTCCTATGTTCCCTTTCTTTGACCTTGGATATGGACCGAGAAGATCCATGTATAGTCGCTGAAAAGGACGATCAGATGTAACGGGTTTACCCATAGGTGGTCTAAGAACTTTGTTAGGGCTCTTTGTTGATTTACAAACGCTACAATCTGAGACATAATTACGAATTTGAGTAACCATTCCTGGCCAGAATAGATGACGTCTGATCTTTTCGATCATCTTGTTCATGCCGATGTGAGCAGCATCGGGTGAATCATGTGCTCGCGCTAGTACTTGGTCGATGAGGTTTATTGGAATCCAAAGCTTCCATGACTCGTCTTGCAACACTTCTCCCTTAGCTGGTTCAGTTCTCTTATACACAAATTTGTCCACGACCCTGAGATCAGGAAGACGTGACTGGTTGTCCTGAATCCTTTTTCTCAGTTCGACGTACTGTTCTGAATTGAAATCAACCGAATTCAAGTCGATAATTGGTCCAAGATCCGTTATGCTCGACACTTCTGCCTCTTCGCGTCGTGAAAGCGCGTCAGCTACGACATTTTCAGATCCCTTTCGATGTTTAATCGTAAACGAAAATCCTTGCAGACGAATGGCCCATCTGGCTAGACGTCCTGATAAATCCTTCTGTCGCATTAGCCATTGAAGTGAAGCATGATCGGTAATCACCCAGAATTCTTGACCTTCAATGTATGCTCTGAACTTATTGATGCCCTTGATTACAGCTAAGCACTCTAACTCGGTAACCGAATAATTTCGCTGTGCTTTAGACAGTTTTTCAGACATATATGCTATCGGTAGTTCGACTCCCTCCTCGTTTTCTTGAACTAAGACACACCCGAGACCATATAAACTTGCATCGCAAAGCAGTATAAACGGCTTCTTGAAATCTGGTGTTCTCAAAACTGGAGATGAGATTAACTTGGACTTGAGTTGAACAAATGCGTCCTCTGCTTCTTGAGTCCATGTAAGAACTTTGTTCTTCTTAAGCAAATCTGTCAGTGGTACGGCTATTGCGGCATAGTTGTCCACAAAACGTCGGTACCAACCGGCTAACCCTAGAAATCTGCGCAACTGTTTGACCGTAGTGGGTACAGGAAAATTTTCGATCGCGCTTACTTTCTCTGGATCGACTTTCAGCTCACCATCACCAATGACAAAGCCTAAATATCTGATTTGGGTCATGCAGAACTTTGACTTGGCTATGTTTATCGTTAGATTCGCGTCACGGAGATAACCTGCTATTTCCTCTAACAGTTTCATATGGGATTCGAAATCGTCAGAAAGCACCAAAAGATCGTCTAAGTAGACAAATACTCTCGTACGCAATTTCGCTGGGATAGCCAAATCCATCAATCTACACAAAGTTTGGGCCGCATTACAGAGACCAAAAGGCATAACCTTATATTGGTATAACGGCCGGTTCGGTATCGTAAATGCGGTATATTGTCTGGACTTCTCCTCGAGAGGTATTTGCCAAAACGCGTGTTTCATATCAAGGCCTGTGATGAAGCGTGCGGGAGGTAAACGACTAAGTATACCGTCTATGTGCGGTAGTGGATATGCATCCTTAACAGTCAGCTTATTCACTTCCCTAGAATCTAGACATAAGCGAACTTTAGGTCCTTTCCTCACGAGAACACAGTTGCTGCTCCATGGACTTTTGGATTCTTCTATTACGCCTAGCGCTAGCATGTTCTCTAATTCGGAAAACATGAGATTTTCTTTTGCTGGCGATATTGGCCAATGACGCTGCTTAACTGGTTTCGCCTCTGCTACATCAATACAATGTTCCATCAAATGTGTTCGACCAAGACCATTCTTTTCGTAAGAAGGCAATTTGTCGATAACTGAGTCTAGTCTTACTTTTTGTTGTGCTGACAGCACGTGAATATCCGGATTCTCCGTAGCTTCGTCTTCTCGACCTATGTCTAACTCTGCTATCGAGATTTTATCATCCATAATTTTACTGAGCAATCCAAAATCGCGCCAGAAGTCTATGCCAAGATAAACATCTTGATCAAGCTCCGGAATTACAAAAAACTGTATCGGCTTCTTAACTCCCCGATAGACAATTTCTAACTCGAGTCTTCCAACTACTGTACTTTTCGAGTTGTTTGCTGTTCGAATTCTGCCTGAGCATTTACGCATTCTAGGATGGTGTTCTAGCTCCTTGGCTGCTGTTCCACCGATGCAACTTATGGATGCACCTGAATCCAACAAAGCTAGGTATTTATGCTCGTCAATGTTGATATCTGTATAAACACGATTATCAGACTTCATAAAGATTGCGGAAATTAGTTTCTGGCGACTGCCTCGAACTGCTTTCCAAAAACTTCGCAGACGCTTGGTTGAACGTCTTGTTTTGCAAACGCAGGAGCAAGAACTGACTTCTCCGAAGATTCGCTGTCTTGCGGCTGCGTAATTCGCTACTCTGACATGAAATGGCTGGTAATGATTGACATTAATCGGTTTAGGTTCGTCCGGTTTGTTATTTGACTCGTCTGGGTTTATTATTACTAATGGTTCTGTCTGTGTACCACTATCAGAATTTACTGTCTCGGATGCGACGTGTGGCAAGATTTGACCGGCGCATCCATCGGATAGTTTTCCGAAGGGTTGCATTTTTGACACCTGGGCTTGAACGTATTCTTTGCTCCGCACCCGTAGCAAAAGATGGTGCGAACTTCAAGACAATCATCAAAACGATGTCCAAGTTTGTCGCAATTCCAACACTTAAGTTGCTTTCGCTGTATAGCCGCAACTTCAGCTGTTTCACTATCATCAAACTCTTCTTCTATTTGAGACACAAAAGATCGTTGCTGAAAACCACCTCTGACTGATTGAGCTTTCATTTGCCTACAAAATTGTTCGTGCGTACGGACTTCCTCCCTGAGATGAGCTAACGTGTCTATACGCAAATGCATAAGTTCATATCGTAGTGAAGGTTTCGCTTGTCGAATAAGAAGCCTCACTAACGATTCTTCTGAGATCGGCGTGCTCAAGCGAGACACAAGTTTCTCTACTTGGAATTGGTAGTCTTCAAAAGGTTCTTTTTCAGCTTGACGCCTACTGTTTATGAACTCCCAAATGTCCATGTCCGAGTCACTCTCCTTGAACTTATTCCGAAATTCTCTGCAAAATAGAATCCAGTTAAACTGAGGAAACGAACGGTGGAATTTCCAGTACCATTCGCTCGCTTTGCCAGCGAAAAATAAATGGAGATGGTCACATAGAAGCTGACGATTCCCATTTAAATTTTGCTGTGCTAATGCCTGTATGCGATAAAGGAACTCTTCTGTCTGTAACCCGTCCTTTAATCCATCAAACTTGATGTGCCAACTCTGAATGATGCTCGGCACCTTTTCTGGCTGAACTGTAGAACCCGATCTATCGACGCGCTGAGTGTTTAGATGAATATCATGGTAAACCGTTTCTGCTGAATGAGCTTCCCTTGGTTGATCTCGTCTATCGTTCATTCTCCTATTCGGAGTTTGAGCAGAACCACCAAGCTGTAGGTTCGCTACTTGCGCTCGTATAAACTCTGAAAGTTCTTGCCTAATGACTTGTTGCTGTGCCTGCATGGCTGTCTGTACTACTCTCTCTATGTCCTCTAAATTTTCTGCCCTAGAAATATCTCTTACAGAATCTGTGTCAAGGCTTTGCTCGAGGTGGTTCGCTGGATTATTGCGACCTGACCTCAGCGTCATTCCTGTTCGTTGTCCGCCGCCTCGGCGTTGACCTGTATTCCTGCCTCTTCTTCCGCCTGCTCTACCTCTGTTCGTATGCTCAATCGACACGCTGCAAGCCGGTAAATCGTTGTTGACAGTATTAGTACCTCCTAATCTTCGATCAGCAGCTGACAATTCCGCTAAAAGATTGTTGTTCGACAAGGACAATTGTTGTGCTGTGCATTCTCGATTGCACATTGGACATCCATTGGAATCAATCATATGATCCCTGATACACTGATGGTGGAATGTATGACCGCAAGGAGTAGTTGCTGTTAAATCGCTTGCGCTCAATGGTTGCGTACAAATTGTACAAGATGTAATTTCGCCGCCTGCTGCGGCAGATAAATCGACGTTGCTGTGACGTACTGACATATCGCAAAAATACTTTGGTTATATACAAATAAATTCAATAGTTTCGTGATTGATCTTATAATGACTGCATGCTCGCTATGTGAATTAAACTCCTTATGTTTCTTGATAGCTTACAAAAAGTTAAATTTCAAAGCAAAATTAATAAAAAAAAATATAGTTTGAGTGCTTGCTTCTCGAGTTACTTTATCTGAACCGGTCAAAGATCGAAGTACCTCCAATACTTTGCAATTCCATTGAACAGACTCCCGTAGTCTAAAAGTAAGTTTAAAGAACATTCATGGAAATGAGATATCAAGTGAACTGTTGGTTCTGGTCGACTATTCCGTAGATTACTCGAAATACAATCGCAATTCCTAGAGACCTAATTCAAATTCATCCAAATCCGCAAATAAGTTCTACTTATTGTTACTTTCAATCCTTCCAAGATTACATGAATACTTCAAACTGAGTGGTCGACCTAATCCGTAGATTACTCGAATCAAGATCGCGATTCCGGCCTCGAATTCTTAGAGATCATTACATAAACTGAAAAGACCTGAAACTAAACTTCAGCAGACACTAATACAATTATTGGTAACTACTAGAGCAAAATCGTGGAGCTGAGTTTCATTCTAGTTTCCTGCACTTAGAAATCTGGCAATCTCTAGTCGGTTTCGGTGTCTAGAAGTATCACTGTTGCTTGCCCCAAATTGGTTGTGGCATTTTCTTCTTATGTAGTCAACATACAGCGATAGGTATACGGCTATTCGGCCCCACGTTTGGGCGCCATTTTCTTTCTATGTAGTAGCCAGCCAGCTAGTCGGTTCCCCCTTGTCTTTCTATGTCAGCCAGACTAGGTTCGTCGGTTGCCCGTCAGGGCTCCCTGGCCTGTGTTCACCGGGTTAAGGGTAACCTGGTGTATAAGGAGATTCGGTTTCGTGCACTTCTAGCATTGCTCTTTGCTAAGCTCGTCGGATTGTCGTGGGTTTTCCTCATCTTCCCTATATACACACTGCACTACGCAAAAGAAAAGTTTTAAGTGCACTAACTGTAATCTACAGTTCAAAACAACAAAGGATATATTCGGATTCTGGAATGCGCGGACGGACCAGTAAGCTAATCAAGAGAACACCAGGAGTAGGGGTGGCTAGCTGTTATTCGCCATCCCTTTCTGTACCCTCCCTGCCATGATAACTCGAGAGATTATGTTTGCGGTTATCCCTTAATCAAAGTTTATTATTATATTATAATTCTAATTCACATTGCGGCAGCATCAAGATCGATCCACGAAAACTACTTCAAATTACTCCAACATATTGGAAAAAGAATCAATCAATCAAAACAAAGTATCGCATAAATTCAATCATATTGGTCTAATGCCCAAAACAATAACAAAGCGTTATCCAATCGCATCATCTTATCATCTACAAAATCTTATTCGCTCCAAAAATTCTTATCGCTGCTTACGGTGTATTTACTCCTAATCATAATGCTACGAAAATTTACTTTAATTGAATTGTAAAAAAAAAATGTAAATATCAATCGACTAATTATATAGCGTTTCGTTATTTAAATGCACACACAAAAATGTAATATATTTTTAAAGTCAGAAATCAATATGTTTTTTTTTTTTTTTTTTATATAAGGAGAGATCTCACTTACTCACAAATCCGGTTGAAGCAGGTTCGGTGGGCCCATCGAAGACGCTGTGCTAGATTTAATCAAGAAATGTTGTTAACTTCTGACAAATATTATTTTTGTGTTGCTCAAACGACCCTAAATTTACATTACTTGAATACAAACAGTATTATTATCAAAAAATTAGATCTACAATTTCAGCACATTGGCTCTAAGTCCCTAGTCAAAGAAAATTATCTGCAGCACACGTCAACGTTGATTGGCTGCAGCTCTGCACATGGCGATGCCTCCTTGCGGCATTCTCCTCCAGATCTCCTGTTCGATTCACCACATACGAAGGGTTTGGCGTCTTCGCATGCCAGACGAGAGGTGTGTTCTCCTTATTTCATCCCGCTCTGGGATATGGTGCCGCACGTGGCACGTGCGCGTAAAGTGCAGGCTAGCGTCGCCTCACATTCGTCTCCTCCTTCTAGTTACGGCAGCAAAACCAACGGTCAACCGATCGTCGTTGCTTCTGCAGGAGCTCGTAGCTCCTTCTCCTCCTCCTCGCGTTCCTTAGGGTAGCCTAACCCGCATGGGTACTCCGACACCACGCCTGGGATGGATTGGCTGATTGGGAACGGCAGGTCGGATTAAGGTTAAATCCGAACCTTCATGTGGCACACGGTGTCGCGGCCGAAGTGTCGCTCAAAATTTGAGGTTAAGGCCGATGGGGGTTGGGCGTGCTCGCTCGCAGGTCGATTCCAACCTCAAACGTGGCAGTCAGCGCGTGGCACGTCCAAAAGAGTACGGCGGTTGTCGCACTGATCTCGGCCAGCGGCCAACACCCGAGAACTGGCGTAATGCTGCCGCTCTGGCGCTGAAGTTGCCGGCCGACGTATCTTCCGTCTCTTTCCTACACAAAAATATGCACTTAAACACTGCCTTTCATTTGCACTTTTCACGGAAATATTTACCCCTTGTGCTGGGTTCGTTTCTCCGAAACTCCTTCTGCACTGGTGAACTCCTTTTCCTTGGCCAGAAAACACTTTAAAATTTTCGGCCACGCGGTTGAAAATTTTCCACTATTATTACAACGATCAGCAGCGGTTTGCATGCGAACGTTATTAGTGCCAAAAATGAAATGAGCGATAACTCTGACTCGAGAAGTTAGCTGTACGCAATTGCAGCGTTGCCAAACTTCACCTAACGGAGTGCTTCCAGTCGCTCTTCGCCTTTTCTGTCTTCACACGCATTCGGTGCACACGAGAAAGGGTTAGCGCTATGCCGGTAGGCTGTATGCGAGAGCAGGCCAGATAAACTTCTATCGACGCTCTCCGCTATACTCTACCTTTTGCTTGTGGGCATAGGCGGATTCAAATGTGATTTGCATTTTCGCAATGTTCACAAATTAATTTCCGTATTTCTCATATATTTTATTTTCGGTTTGCGACTGGCCACCACACGTCCGAGAGCTCCCAACCAGTTCTTCAGTTGGAGCACCGAGAATTGCTTCAAATCCACGTCAGGCATAGTGAGTAATGACCACTTCTGATGTTGTAAACGTTATAGTTGTAGACGTAAGAATATAAATCCGATGCTTTATTTTAAACTTTTCTTCTCGAACACAAGCCACCGAATGTCGCGGCGTCGTTTCTCTTCCTTTACTTATACCTTTCGATGCGTGAGCGAGATAGGTATACGTACATTTTTATCTCTTAAAGCTAATGTGCGAGATAGACAGAGATGACAGTCTTATACTTAACTCTAACGGGGATTTTATCTTGTATAGCTCTTCAATACAATGGGCTTTATCCTGATTCTATGCTAATACAATGTATCTAGCCTACCACAGTTTTTAGAAGGCTAATACATTTGCATACTCAATTGTAAATTTGTAAACAAAAAGTTCACAAATCAGCTAATAATGTCTGTATCCACTTCAGAATTTGTATTTATATTCGTTTTTACACGGCTAATACATTTGCATACTCAATTGTAAATTTGTAAACAAAAAGTTCACAACTCAGCTAATAATTCCTGAATCCACTTCAGAATTTGTATTTATATTAGTTTTTACACGGCTAATACATTTGCATACTCAATTGTAAATTTGTAAACAAAAAGTTCACAACTCAGCTAATAATGTATGTATCCACGGCAGAATTTGTACTTATATTAGTTTTTACACGGCTTATACATTTGCATACTCAATTGTAAATTGTAAACAAAAAGTTCACAACTCAGCTAAAAATGCCTGAATCCACTTCAGAATTTATATTTATATTAGTTTTTACACGTCTAATACATTTGCATACTCAATTGTAAATTTGTAAACTAAAAGTTCACAACTCAGATAATAATGCATGTATCCACTTCAGAATTTGTATTTATATTAGTTTTTACAAGGCTAATACATTTGCATACTCAATTGTAAATTTGTAAACAAAAAGTTCACAACTCAGCTAATAATGCCTGTATTCACTTCAGAATTTGTATTTATATTAGTTTTTACATGGCTAATACATTTGCATACTCAATTGTAAATTTGTAAACAAAAAGTTCACAACTCAGCTAATAATGCCTGTATCCACTGCAGAATTTAGTATTTATATTAGTTTTTACATGGCTAATACATTTGCATACTCAATTGTAAATTTGTAAACAAAAAGTTCACAACTCCGCTAATAATGCATGTATCCACGGCAGAATTTGTATTTATATTAGTTTTTACAAGGCTAATATATTTGCATACTCAATTGTAAATTTGTAAACAAAAAGTTCACAACTCAGCTAATAATGCCTGTATCCACTTCAGAATTTGTATTTATATTAGTTTTTACATGGTTAATACATTTTCATACTCAATTGTAAATTTGTAAACAAAAACTTCACAACTCCGCTAATAATGCATGTATCCACGGCAGAATTTGTATTTATATTCGTTTTTACACGGCTAATACATTTGCATACTCAATTGTAAATTTGTAAACAAAAAGTTCACAGCTCAGCTAATAATGCCTGTATCGACTTCCGAATTTGTATTTATATTAGTTTTTACACGGCATACTCAATTGTAAATTTGTAAACAAAAAGTTCACAACTCAGCTAATAATGCCTGTATCCACTTCAGAATTTGTATTTATATTAGTTTTTACAAGGCTAATACATTTGCATACTCAATTGTAAATTTGTAAACAAAAAGTTCACAACTTAGCTAATAATGCCTGTATTCACTTCAGAATTTGTATTTATATTAGTTTTTACATGGCTAATACATTTGCATACTCAATTGTAAATTTGTAAACAAAAAGTTCACAACTCCGCTAATAATGCATGTATCCACGGCAGAATTTGTACTTATATTAGTTTTTAAAAGGCTAATTCATTTGCATACTCAATTGTAAATTTGTAAACAAAAAGTTCACAACTCAGATAATAATGCATATATCCACTTCAGAATTTGTATTTATAATAGTTATTACACGGCTAATACATTTGCATACTCAATTGTAAATTTGAAAACAAAAAGTTCACAACTCCGCTAATAATGCATGTATCCACGGCAGAATTTGTACTTATATTAGTTTTTAGAAGGCTAATACATTTGCATACTCAATTGTAAATTTGTAAACAAAAAGTTCACAAATCAGCTAATAATGTCTGTATCCACTTCAGAATTTGTATTTATAATAGTTTTTACACGGCTAATACATTTGCATACTCAATTGTAAATTTGAAAACAAAAAGTTCACAGCTCAGCTAATAATGCCTGAATCCACTTCAGAATTTATATTTATATTAGTTTTTACACGTCTAATTCATTTGCATACTCAATTGTAAATTTGTAAACAAAAAGTTCACAACTCAGATAATAATGCATATATCCACTTCAGAATTTGTATTTATAATAGTTTTTACACGGCTAATACATTTGCATACTCAATTGTAAATTTGTAAACAAAAAGTTCACAACTCCGCTAATAATGCATGTATCCACGGCAGAATTTGTACTTATATTAGTTTTTAGAAGGCTAATACATTTGCATACTCAATTGTAAATTTGTAAACAAAAAGTTCACAAATCAGCTAATAATGTCTGTATCCACTTCAGAATTTGTATTTATAATAGTTTTTACACGGCTAATACATTTGCATACTCAATTGTAAATTTGAAAACAAAAAGTTCACAACTCAGCTAATAATTCCTGAATCCACTTCAGAATTTGTATTTATATTAGTTTTTACACGGCTAATACATTTGCATACTCAATTGTAAATTTGTAAACAAAAAGTTCACAACTCAGCTAATAATGTATGTATCCACGGCAGAATTTGTACTTATATTAGTTTTTACACGGCTTATACATTTGCATACTCAATTGTAAATTTGAAAACAAAAAGTTCACAACTCAGCTAAAAATGCCTGAATCCACTTCAGAATTTATATTTATATTAGTTTTTACACGTCTAATACATTTGCATACTCAATTGTAAATTTGTAAACTAAAAGTTCACAACTCAGATAATAATGCATGTATCCACGGCAGAATTTGTACTTATATTAGTTTTTAGAAGGCTTATTCATTTGCATACTCAATTGTAAATTTGTAAACAAAAAGTTCACAACTCAGATAATAATGCATATATCCACTTCAGAATTTGTATTTATAATAGTTTTTACACGGCTAATACATTTGCATACTAAATTGTAAATTTGAAAACAAAAAGTTCACAGCTCAGCTAATAATGTCTGTATCCACTTCAGAATTTGTATTTATATTAGTTTTTACATGGCTAATACATTTGCATACTCAATTGTAAATTTGTAAACAAAAAGTTCACAACTCCGCTAATAATGCATGTATCCACGGCAGAATTTGTACTTATATTAGTTTTTAAAAGGCTAATTCATTTGAATACTCAATTGTAAATTTGTAAACAAAAAGTTCACAACTCAGATAATAATGTCTGTATCCACTTCAGAATTTGTATTTATATTAGTTTTTACATGGCTAATACATTTGCATACTCAATTGTAAATTTGTAAACAAAAAGTTCACAACTCCGCTAATAATGCATGTATCCACGGCAGAATTTGTACTTATATTAGTTTTTAGAAGGCTAATACATTTGCATACTCAATTGTAAATTTGTAAACAAAAAGTTCACAAATCAGCTAATAATGTCTGTATCCACTTCAGAATTTGTATTTATAATAGTTTTTACACGGCTAATACATTTGCATACTCAATTGTAAATTTGAAAACAAAAAGTTCACAACTCAGCTAAAAATGCCTGAATCCACTTCAGAATTTATATTTATATTAGTTTTTACACGTCTAATACATTTGCATACTCAATTGTAAATTTGTAAACTAAAAGTTCACAACTCAGATAATAATGCATGTATCCACGGCAGAATTTGTACTTATATTAGTTTTTAGAAGGCTTATTCATTTGCATACTCAATTGTAAATTTGTAAACAAAAAGTTCACAACTCAGATAATAATGCATATATCCACTTCAGAATTTGTATTTATAATAGTTTTTACACGGCTAATACATTTGCATACTAAATTGTAAATTTGAAAACAAAAAGTTCACAGCTCAGCTAATAATGTCTGTATCCACTTCAGAATTTGTATTTATATTAGTTTTTACATGGCTAATACATTTGCATACTCAATTGTAAATTTGTAAACAAAAAGTTCACAACTCCGCTAATAATGCATGTATCCACGGCAGAATTTGTACTTATATTAGTTTTTAGAAGGCTAATTCATTTGCATACTCAATTGTAAATTTGTAAACAAAAAGTTCACAACTCAGATAATAATGCATATATCCACTTCAGAATTTGTATTTATAATAGTTTTTACACGGCTAATACATTTGCATACTCAATTGTAAATTTGAAAACAAAAAGTTCACAACTCAGCTAATAATGCCTGAATCCACTTCAGAATTAGTAATTATATTAGTTTTTACAAGGCTAATACATTTGCATACTCAATTGTAAATTTGTAAACAAAAAGTTCACAACTCAGCTAATAATGCATGTATCCACTTTAGAATTTGTATTTATATTAGTTTTTACAAGGTTAATACATTTGCATACTCAATTGTTAATTAGTAAACAAAAAGTTCACAACTCAGATAATAGTGCATATATCCACTTCAGAATTTGTATTTATATTAGTTTTTACAAGGCTAATACATTTGCATACTCAATTGTAAATTTGTAAACAAAAAGTTCACAACTCAGCTAATAATGCCTGTATTCACTTCAGAATTTGTATTTATATTAGTTTTTACAAGGCTAATATATTTGCATACTCAATTGTAAATTTGTAAACAAAAAGTTCACAACTCAGCTAATAATGCCTGTATCCACTTCAGATTTTGTATTTATATTAGTTTTTACATGGTTAATACATTTTCATACTCAATTGTAAATTTGTAAACAAAAACTTCACAACTCCGCTAATAATGCATGTATCCACGGCAGAATTTGTATTTATATTCGTTTTTACACGGCTCATACATTTGCATACTCAATTGTAAATTTGTAAACAAAAAGTTCACAGCTCAGCTAATAATGCCTGTATCGACTTCCGAATTTGTATTTATATTAGTTTTTACACGGCATACTCAATTGTAAATTTGTAAACAAAAAGTTCACAACTCAGCTAATAATGCCTGTATCCACTTCAGAATTTGTATTTATATTAGTTTTTACAAGGCTAATACATTTGCATACTCAATTGTAAATTTGTAAACAAAAAGTTCACAACTCAGCTAATAATGCCTGTATCCACTTCAGAATTTGTATTTATATTAGTTTTTACAAGGCTAATACATTTGCATACTCAATTGTAAATTTGTAAACAAAAAGTTCACAACTCAGCTAATAATGCCTGTATCCACTTCAGAATTTGTATTTATATTAGTTTTTACAAGGCTAATACATTTGCATACTCAATTGTAAATTTGTAAACAAAAAGTTCACAGCTCAGCTAATAATGCCTGTATCGACTTCCGAATTTGTATTTATATTAGTTTTTACACGGCATACTCAATTGTAAATTTGTAAACAAAAAGTTCACAACTCAGCTAATAATGCCTGTATCCACTTCAGAATTTGTATTTATATTAGTTTTTACAAGGCTAATACATTTGCATACTCAATTGTAAATTTGTAAACAAAAAGTTCACAACTCCGCTAATAATGCATGTATCCACGGCAGAATTTGTACTTATATTAGTTTTTAAAAGGCTAATTCATTTGCATACTCAATTGTAAATTTGTAAACAAAAAGTTCACAACTCAGATAATAATGCATATATCCACTTCAGAATTTGTATTTATAATAGTTTTTACACGGCTAATACATTTGCATACTCAATTGTAAATTTGAAAACAAAAAGTTCACAGCTCAGCTAATAATGTCTGTATCCACTTCAGAATTTGTATTTATATTAGTTTTTACATGGCTAATACATTTGCATACTCAATTGTAAATTTGTAAACAAAAAGTTCACAACTCCGCTAATAATGCATGTATCCACGGCAGAATTTGTACTTATATTAGTTTTTAAAAGGCTAATTCATTTGAATACTCAATTGTAAATTTGTAAACAAAAAGTTCACAACTCAGATAATAATGCATATATCCACTTCAGAATTTGTATTTATAATAGTTTTTACACGGCTAATACATTTGCATACTCAATTGTAAATTTGAAAACAAAAAGTTCACAACTCAGCTAATAATGCCTGAATCCACTTCAGAATTAGTAATTATATTAGTTTTTACAAGGCTAATACATTTGCATACTCAATTGTAAATTTGTAAACAAAAAGTTCACAACTCAGCTAATAATGCATGTATCCACTTTAGAATTTGTATTTATATTAGTTTTTACAAGGTTAATACATTTGCATACTCAATTGTTAATTAGTAAACAAAAAGTTCACAACTCAGATAATAGTGCATATATCCACTTCAGAATTTGTATTTATATTAGTTTTTACAAGGCTAATACATTTGCATACTCAATTGTAAATTTGTAAACAAAAAGTTCACAACTCAGCTAATAATGCCTGTATTCACTTCAGAATTTGTATTTATATTAGTTTTTACATGGCTAATACATTTGCATACTCAATTGTAAATTTGTAAACAAAAAGTTCACAACTCAGCTAATAATGCCTGTATCCACTTCAGAATTTAGTATTTATATTAGTTTTTACATGGCTAATACATTTGCATACTCAATTGTAAATTTGTAAACAAAAAGTTCACAACTCCGCTAATAATGCATGTATCCACGGCAGAATTTGTATTAATATTAGTTTTTACAAGGCTAATATATTTGCATACTCAATTGTAAATTTGTAAACAAAAAGTTCACAACTCAGCTAATAATGCCTGTATCCACTTCAGAATTTGTATTTATATTAGTTTTTACATGGTTAATACATTTTCATACTCAATTGTAAATTTGTAAACAAAAACTTCACAACTCCGCTAATAATGCATGTATCCACGGCAGAATTTGTATTTATATTCGTTTTTACACGGCTAATACATTTGCATACTCAATTGTAAATTTGTAAACAAAAAGTTCACAGCTCAGCTAATAATGCCTGTATCGACTTCCGAATTTGTATTTATATTAGTTTTTACACGGCATACTCAATTGTAAATTTGTAAACAAAAAGTTCACAACTCAGCTAATAATGCCTGTATCCACTTCAGAATTTGTATTTATATTAGTTTTTACAAGGCTAATACATTTGCATACTCAATTGTAAATTTGTAAACAAAAAGTTCACAACTCAGCTAATAATGCCTGTATCCACTTCAGAATTTGTATTTATATTAGTTTTTACAAGGCTAATACATTTGCATACTCAATTGTAAATTTGTAAACAAAAAGTTCACAACTTAGCTAATAATGCCTGTATTCACTTCAGAATTTGTATTTATATTAGTTTTTACATGGCTAATACATTTGCATACTCAATTGTAAATTTGTAAACAAAAAGTTCACAACTCCGCTAATAATGCATGTATCCACGGCAGAATTTGTACTTATATTAGTTTTTAAAAGGCTAATTCATTTGCATACTCAATTGTAAATTTGTAAACAAAAAGTTCACAACTCAGATAATAATGCATATATCCACTTCAGAATTTGTATTTATAATAGTTTTTACACGGCTAATACATTTGCATACTCAATTGTAAATTTGAAAACAAAAAGTTCACAGCTCAGCTAATAATGCCTGAATCCACTTCAGAATTTATATTTATATTAGTTTTTACACGTCTAATACATTTGCATACTCAATTGTATATTTGTAAACAAAAAGTTCACAACTCAGATAATATTGCATATATCCACTTTAGAATTTATATTTAAATTAGTTCTTACAATGCTAATACATTTGCATACTCAATTGTAAATTTGTAAACAAAAAGTTCACAACTCCGCTAATAATGCATGTATCCACGGCAGAATTTGTACTTATATTAGTTTTTAGAAGGCTAATACATTTGCATACTCAATTGTAAATTTGTAAACAAAAAGTTCACTAATCAGCTAATAATGTCTGTATCCACTTCAGAATTTGTATTTATAATAGTTTTTACACGGCTAATACATTTGCATACTCAATTGTAAATTTGAAAACAAAAAGTTCACAACTCAGCTAATAATTCCTGAATCCACTTCAGAATTTGTACTGATATTAGTTTTTACACGGCTAATACATTTGCATACTCAATTGTAAATTTGTAAACAAAAAGTTCACAACTCAGCTAATAATGTATGTATCCACGGCAGAATTTGTACTTATATTAGTTTTTACACGGCTTATACATTTGCATACTCAATTGTAAATTGTAAACAAAAAGTTCACAACTCAGCTAAAAATGCCTGAATCCACTTCAAAATTTATATTTATATTAGTTTTTACACGTCTAATACATTTGCATACTCAATTGTAAATTTGTAAACTAAAAGTTCACAACTCAGATAATAATGCATGTATCCACGGCAGAATTTGTACTTATATTAGTTTTTAGAAGGCTTATTCATTTGCATACTCAATTGTAAATTTGTAAACAAAAAGTTCACAACTCAGATAATAATGCATATATCCACTTCAGAATTTGTAATTATATTAGTTTTTACACGGCTAATACATTTGCATACTAAATTGTAAATTTGAAAACAAAAAGTTCACAGCTCAGCTAATAATGTCTGTATTCACTTCAGAATTTGTATTTATATTAGTTTTTACATGGCTAATACATTTGCATACTCAATTGTAAATTTGTAAACAAAAAGTTCACAACTCCGCTAATAATGCATGTATCCACGGCAGAATTTGTACTTATATTAGTTTTTAAAAGGCTAATTCATTTGCATACTCAATTGTAAATTTGTAAACAAAAAGTTCACAACTCAGATAATAATGCATATATCCACTTCAGAATTTGTATTTATAATAGTTTTTACACGGCTAATACATTTGCATACTCAATTGTAAGTTTGAAAACAAAAAGTTCACAACTCAGCTAATAATGCCTGAATCCACTTCAGAATTAGTAATTATATTAGTTTTTACAAGGATAATACATTTGCATACTCAATTGTAAATTTGTAAACAAAAAGTTCACAACTCAGCTAATAATGCATGTATCCACTTTAGAATTTGTATTTATATTAGTTTTTACAAGGTTAATACATTTGCATACTCAATTGTAAATTTGTAAACAAAAAGTTCACAACTCAGATAATAGTGCATATATCCACTTCAGAATTTGTATTTATATTAGTTTTTACAAGGCTAATACATTTGCATACTCAATTGTAAATTTGTAAACTAAAAGTTCACAACTCAGCTAATAATGCCTGTATTCACTTCAGAATTTGTATTTATATTAGTTTTTACATGGCTAATACATTTGCATACTCAATTGTAAATTTGTAAACAAAAAGTTCACAACTCCGCTAATAATGCATGTATCCACGGCAGAATTTGTACTTATATTAGTTTTTAGAAGGCTTATTTATTTGCATACTCAATTGTAAATTTGTAAACAAAAAGTTCACAACTCAGATAATAATGCATATATCCACTTCAGAATTTGTATTTATAATAGTTTTTACACGGCTAATACATTTGCATACTCAATTGTAAATTTGAAAACAAAAAGTTCACAGCTCAGCTAATAATGTCTGTATCCACTTCAGAATTTGTACTTATATTAGTTTTTACACGGCTTATACATTTGCATACTCAATTGTAAATTTGTAAACAAAAAGTTCACAACTCAGCTAATAATGCCTGTATCCACTTCAGAATTTAGTATTTATATTAGTTTTTACAAGGCTAATACATTTGCATACTCAATTGTAAATTTGTAAACAAAAAGTTCACAACTCAGCTAATAATGCCTGTATCCACTTCAGAATTTAGTATTTATATTAGTTTTTACATGGCTAATACATTTGCATACTCAATTGTAAATTTGTAAACAAAAAGTTCACAACTCCGCTAATAATGCATGTATCCACGGCAGAATTTGTATTTATATTCGTTTTTACACGGCTAATACATTTGCATACTCAATTGTAAATTTGTAAACAAAAAGTTCACAGCTCAGCTAATAATGCCTGTATCGACTTCCGAATTTGTATTTATATTAGTTTTTACACGGCATACTCAATTGTAAATTTGTAAACAAAAAGTTCACAACTCAGCAAATAATGCCTGTATTCACTTCAGAATTTGTATTTATATTAGTTTTTACATGGCTAATACATTTGCATACTCAATTGTAAATTTGTAAACAAAAAGTTCACAACTCCGCTAATAATGCATGTATCCACGGCAGAATTTGTACTTATATTAGTTTTTAAAAGGCTAATTCATTTGCATACTCAATTGTAAATTTGTAAACAAAAAGTTCACAACTCAGATAATAATGCATATATCCACTTCAGAATTTGTATTTATAATAGTTTTTACACGGCTAATACATTTGCATACTCAATTGTAAATTTGAAAACAAAAAGTTCACAGCTCAGCTAATAATGCCTGAATCCACTTCAGAATTTATATTTATATTAGTTTTTACACGTCTAATACATTTGCATACTCAATTGTATATTTGTAAACAAAAAGTTCACAACTCAGCTAATAATGCCTGTATTCACTTCAGAATTTGTATTTATATTAGTTTTTACATGGCTAATACATTTGCATACTCAATTGTAAATTTGTAAACAAAAAGTTCACAGCTCAGCTAATAATGCCTGTATCGACTTCCGAATTTGTATTTATATTAGTTTTTACAAGGCTAATACATTTGCATACTCAATTGTAAATTTGTAAACTAAAAGTTCACAACTCAGCTAATAATGCCTGTATTCACTTCAGAATTTGTATTTATATTAGTTTTTACATGGCTAATACATTTGCATACTCAATTGTAAATTTGTAAACAAAAAGTTCACAACTCCGCTAATAATGCATGTATCCACGGCAGAATTTGTACTTATATTAGTTTTTAGAAGGCTTATTTATTTGCATACTCAATTGTAAATTTGTAAACAAAAAGTTCACAACTCAGATAATAATGCATATATCCACTTTAGAATTTATATTTAAATTAGTTCTTACAATGCTAATACATTTGCATACTCAATTGTAAATTTGTAAACAAAAAGTTCACAACTCCGCTAATAATGCATGTATCCACGGCAGAATTTGTACTTATATTAGTTTTTAGAAGGCTAATACATTTGCATACTCAATTGTAAATTTGTAAACAAAAAGTTCACAAATCAGCTAATAATGTCTGTATCCACTTCAGAATTTGTATTTATAATAGTTTTTACACGGCTAATACATTTGCATGCTCAATTGTAAATTTGTAAACAAAAAGTTCACAACTCAGATAATAGTGCATATATCCACTTCAGAATTTGTATTTATATTAGTTTTTACATGGCTAATACATTTGCATACTCAATTGTAAATTTGTAAACAAAAAGTTCACAGCTCAGCTAATAATGCCTGTATCGACTTCCGAATTTGTATTTATATTAGTTTTTACAAGGCTAATACATTTGCATACTCAATTGTAAATTTGTAAACTAAAAGTTCACAACTCAGCTAATAATGCCTGTATTCACTTCAGAATTTGTATTTATATTAGTTTTTACATGGCTAATACATTTGCATACTCAATTGTAAATTTGTAAACAAAAAGTTCACAACTCCGCTAATAATGCATGTATCCACGGCAGAATTTGTACTTATATTAGTTTTTAGAAGGCTTATTTATTTGCATACTCAATTGTAAATTTGTAAACAAAAAGTTCACAACTCAGATAATAATGCATATATCCACTTCAGAATTTGTATTTATAATAGTTTTTACACGGCTAATACATTTGCATACTCAATTGTAAATTTGAAAACAAAAAGTTCACAGCTCAGCTAATAATGTCTGTATCCACTTCAGAATTTGTACTTATATTAGTTTTTACACGGCTTATACATTTGCATACTCAATTGTAAATTTGTAAACAAAAAGTTCACAACTCAGCTAATAATGCCTGTATCCACTTCAGAATTTAGTATTTATATTAGTTTTTACAAGGCTAATACATTTGCATACTCAATTGTAAATTTGTAAACAAAAAGTTTACAACTCAGCTAATAATGCCTGTATCCACTTCAGAATTTAGTATTTATATTAGTTTTTACATGGCTAATACATTTGCATACTCAATTGTAAATTTGTAAACAAAAAGTTCACAACTCCGCTAATAATGCATGTATCCACGGCAGAATTTGTATTTATATTCGTTTTTACACGGCTAATACATTTGCATACTCAATTGTAAATTTGTAAACAAAAAGTTCACAGCTCAGCTAATAATGCCTGTATCGACTTCCGAATTTGTATTTATATTAGTTTTCACACGGCATACTCAATTGTAAATTTGTAAACAAAAAGTTCACAACTCAGCTAATAATGCCTGTATTCACTTCAGAATTTGTATTTATATTAGTTTTTACATGGCTAATACATTTGCATACTCAATTGTAAATTTGTAAACAAAAAGTTCACAACTCCGCTAATAATGCATGTATCCACGGCAGAATTTGTACTTATATTAGTTTTTAAAAGGCTAATTCATTTGCATACTCAATTGTAAATTTGTAAACAAAAAGTTCACAACTCAGATAATAATGCATATATCCACTTCAGAATTTGTATTTATAATAGTTTTTACACGGCTAATACATTTGCATACTCAATTGTAAATTTGAAAACAAAAAGTTCACAGCTCAGCTAATAATGCCTGAATCCACTTCAGAATTTATATTTATATTAGTTTTTACACGTCTAATACATTTGCATACTCAATTGTAAATTTGAAAACAAAAAGTTCACAGCTCAGCTAATAATGCCTGAATCCACTTCAGAATTTATATTTATATTAGTTTTTACACGTCTAATACATTTGCATACTCAATTGTATATTTGTAAACAAAAAGTTCACAACTCAGATAATATTGCATATATCCACTTTAGAATTTATATTTAAATTAGTTCTTACAATGCTAATACATTTGCATACTCAATTGTAAATTTGTAAACAAAAAGTTCACAACTCCGCTAATAATGCATGTATCCACGGCAGAATTTGTACTTATATTAGTTTTTAGAAGGCTAATACATTTGCATACTCAATTGTAAATTTGTAAACAAAAAGTTCACAAATCAGCTAATAATGTCTGTATCCACTTCAGAATTTGTATTTATAATAGTTTTTACACGGCTAATACATTTGCATGCTCAATTGTAAATTTGTAAACAAAAAGTTCACAACTCAGATAATAGTGCATATATCCACTTCAGAATTTGTATTTATATTAGTTTTTACATGGCTAATACATTTGCATACTCAATTGTAAATTTGTAAACAAAAAGTTCACAGCTCAGCTAATAATGCCTGTATCGACTTCCGAATTTGTATTTATATTAGTTTTTACAAGGCTAATACATTTGCATACTCAATTGTAAATTTGTAAACTAAAAGTTCACAACTCAGCTAATAATGCCTGTATTCACTTCAGAATTTGTATTTATATTAGTTTTTACATGGCTAATACATTTGCATACTCAATTGTAAATTTGTAAACAAAAAGTTCACAACTCCGCTAATAATGCATGTATCCACGGCAGAATTTGTACTTATATTAGTTTTTAGAAGGCTTATTTATTTGCATACTCAATTGTAAATTTGTAAACAAAAAGTTCACAACTCAGATAATAATGCATATATCCACTTCAGAATTTGTATTTATAATAGTTTTTACACGGCTAATACATTTGCATACTCAATTGTAAATTTGAAAACAAAAAGTTCACAGCTCAGCTAATAATGTCTGTATCCACTTCAGAATTTGTACTTATATTAGTTTTTACACGGCTTATACATTTGCATACTCAATTGTAAATTTGTAAACAAAAAGTTCACAACTCAGCTAATAATGCCTGTATCCACTTCAGAATTTAGTATTTATATTAGTTTTTACAAGGCTAATACATTTGCATACTCAATTGTAAATTTGTAAACAAAAAGTTTACAACTCAGCTAATAATGCCTGTATCCACTTCAGAATTTAGTATTTATATTAGTTTTTACATGGCTAATACATTTGCATACTCAATTGTAAATTTGTAAACAAAAAGTTCACAACTCCGCTAATAATGCATGTATCCACGGCAGAATTTGTATTTATATTCGTTTTTACACGGCTAATACATTTGCATACTCAATTGTAAATTTGTAAACAAAAAGTTCACAGCTCAGCTAATAATGCCTGTATCGACTTCCGAATTTGTATTTATATTAGTTTTCACACGGCATACTCAATTGTAAATTTGTAAACAAAAAGTTCACAACTCAGCTAATAATGCCTGTATTCACTTCAGAATTTGTATTTATATTAGTTTTTACATGGCTAATACATTTGCATACTCAATTGTAAATTTGTAAACAAAAAGTTCACAACTCCGCTAATAATGCATGTATCCACGGCAGAATTTGTACTTATATTAGTTTTTAAAAGGCTAATTCATTTGCATACTCAATTGTAAATTTGTAAACAAAAAGTTCACAACTCAGATAATAATGCATATATCCACTTCAGAATTTGTATTTATAATAGTTTTTACACGGCTAATACATTTGCATACTCAATTGTAAATTTGAAAACAAAAAGTTCACAGCTCAGCTAATAATGCCTGAATCCACTTCAGAATTTATATTTATATTAGTTTTTACACGTCTAATACATTTGCATACTCAATTGTAAATTTGAAAACAAAAAGTTCACAGCTCAGCTAATAATGCCTGAATCCACTTCAGAATTTATATTTATATTAGTTTTTACACGTCTAATACATTTGCATACTCAATTGTATATTTGTAAACAAAAAGTTCACAACTCAGATAATATTGCATATATCCACTTTAGAATTTATATTTAAATTAGTTCTTACAATGCTAATACATTTGCATACTCAATTGTAAATTTGTAAACAAAAAGTTCACAACTCCGCTAATAATGCATGTATCCACGGCAGAATTTGTACTTATATTAGTTTTTAGAAGGCTAATACATTTGCATACTCAATTGTAAATTTGTAAACAAAAAGTTCACAAATCAGCTAATAATGTCTGTATCCACTTCAGAATTTGTATTTATAATAGTTTTTACACGGCTAATACATTTGCATGCTCAATTGTAAATTTGTAAACAAAAAGTTCACAACTCAGATAATAGTGCATATATCCACTTCAGAATTTGTATTTATATTAGTTTTTACATGGCTAATACATTTGCATACTCAATTGTAAATTTGTAAACAAAAAGTTCACAGCTCAGCTAATAATGCCTGTATCGACTTCCGAATTTGTATTTATATTAGTTTTTACAAGGCTAATACATTTGCATACTCAATTGTAAATTTGTAAACTAAAAGTTCACAACTCAGCTAATAATGCCTGTATTCACTTCAGAATTTGTATTTATATTAGTTTTTACATGGCTAATACATTTGCATACTCAATTGTAAATTTGTAAACAAAAAGTTCACAACTCCGCTAATAATGCATGTATCCACGGCAGAATTTGTACTTATATTAGTTTTTAGAAGGCTTATTTATTTGCATACTCAATTGTAAATTTGTAAACAAAAAGTTCACAACTCAAATAATAATGCATATATCCACTTCAGAATTTGTATTTATAATAGTTTTTACACGGCTAATACATTTGCATACTCAATTGTAAATTTGAAAACAAAAAGTTCACAGCTCAGCTAATAATGTCTGTATCCACTTCAGAATTTGTACTTATATTAGTTTTTACACGGCTTATACATTTGCATACTCAATTGTAAATTTGTAAACAAAAAGTTCACAACTCAGCTAATAATGCCTGTATCCACTTCAGAATTTAGTATTTATATTAGTTTTTACAAGGCTAATACATTTGCATACTCAATTGTAAATTTGTAAACAAAAAGTTCACAACTCAGCTAATAATGCCTGTATCCACTTCAGAATTTAGTATTTATATTAGTTTTTACATGGCTAATACATTTGCATACTCAATTGTAAATTTGTAAACAAAAAGTTCACAACTCCGCTAATAATGCATGTATCCACGGCAGAATTTGTATTTATATTCGTTTTTACACGGCTAATACATTTGCATACTCAATTGTAAATTTGTAAACAAAAAGTTCACAGCTCAGCTAATAATGCCTGTATCGACTTCCGAATTTGTATTTATATTAGTTTTTACACGGCATACTCAATTGTAAATTTGTAAACAAAAAGTTCACAACTCAGCTAATAATGCCTGTATTCACTTCAGAATTTGTATTTATATTAGTTTTTACATGGCTAATACATTTGCATACTCAATTGTAAATTTGTAAACAAAAAGTTCACAACTCCGCTAATAATGCATGTATCCACGGCAGAATTTGTACTTATATTAGTTTTTAAAAGGCTAATTCATTTGCATACTCAATTGTAAATTTGTAAACAAAAAGTTCACAACTCAGATAATAATGCATATATCCACTTCAGAATTTGTATTTATAATAGTTTTTACACGGCTAATACATTTGCATACTCAATTGTAAATTTGAAAACAAAAAGTTCACAGCTCAGCTAATAATGCCTGAATCCACTTCAGAATTTATATTTATATTAGTTTTTACACGTCTAATACATTTGCATACTCAATTGTAAATTTGAAAACAAAAAGTTCACAGCTCAGCTAATAATGCCTGAATCCACTTCAGAATTTATATTTATATTAGTTTTTACACGTCTAATACATTTGCATACTCAATTGTAAATTTGAAAACAAAAAGTTCACAGCTCAGCTAATAATGCCTGAATCCACTTCAGAATTTATATTTATATTAGTTTTTACACGTCTAATACATTTGCATACTCAATTGTATATTTGTAAACAAAAAGTTCACAACTCAGATAATATTGCATATATCCACTTTAGAATTTATATTTAAATTAGTTCTTACAATGCTAATACATTTGCATACTCAATTGTAAATTTGTAAACAAAAAGTTCACAACTCCGCTAATAATGCATGTATCCACGGCAGAATTTGTACTTATATTAGTTTTTAGAAGGCTAATACATTTGCATACTCAATTGTAAATTTGTAAACAAAAAGTTCACAAATCAGCTAATAATGTCTGTATCCACTTCAGAATTTGTATTTATAATAGTTTTTACACGGCTAATACATTTGCATGCTCAATTGTAAATTTGTAAACAAAAAGTTCACAACTCAGATAATAGTGCATATATCCACTTCAGAATTTGTATTTATATTAGTTTTTACATGGCTAATACATTTGCATACTCAATTGTAAATTTGTAAACAAAAAGTTCACAGCTCAGCTAATAATGCCTGTATCGACTTCCGAATTTGTATTTATATTAGTTTTTACAAGGCTAATACATTTGCATACTCAATTGTAAATTTGTAAACTAAAAGTTCACAACTCAGCTAATAATGCCTGTATTCACTTCAGAATTTGTATTTATATTAGTTTTTACATGGCTAATACATTTGCATACTCAATTGTAAATTTGTAAACAAAAAGTTCACAACTCCGCTAATAATGCATGTATCCACGGCAGAATTTGTACTTATATTAGTTTTTAGAAGGCTTATTTATTTGCATACTCAATTGTAAATTTGTAAACAAAAAGTTCACAACTCAAATAATAATGCATATATCCACTTCAGAATTTGTATTTATAATAGTTTTTACACGGCTAATACATTTGCATACTCAATTGTAAATTTGAAAACAAAAAGTTCACAGCTCAGCTAATAATGTCTGTATCCACTTCAGAATTTGTACTTATATTAGTTTTTACACGGCTTATACATTTGCATACTCAATTGTAAATTTGTAAACAAAAAGTTCACAACTCAGCTAATAATGCCTGTATCCACTTCAGAATTTAGTATTTATATTAGTTTTTACAAGGCTAATACATTTGCATACTCAATTGTAAATTTGTAAACAAAAAGTTCACAACTCAGCTAATAATGCCTGTATCCACTTCAGAATTTAGTATTTATATTAGTTTTTACATGGCTAATACATTTGCATACTCAATTGTAAATTTGTAAACAAAAAGTTCACAACTCCGCTAATAATGCATGTATCCACGGCAGAATTTGTATTTATATTCGTTTTTACACGGCTAATACATTTGCATACTCAATTGTAAATTTGTAAACAAAAAGTTCACAGCTCAGCTAATAATGCCTGTATCGACTTCCGAATTTGTATTTATATTAGTTTTTACACGGCATACTCAATTGTAAATTTGTAAACAAAAAGTTCACAACTCAGCTAATAATGCCTGTATTCACTTCAGAATTTGTATTTATATTAGTTTTTACATGGCTAATACATTTGCATACTCAATTGTAAATTTGTAAACAAAAAGTTCACAACTCCGCTAATAATGCATGTATCCACGGCAGAATTTGTACTTATATTAGTTTTTAAAAGGCTAATTCATTTGCATACTCAATTGTAAATTTGTAAACAAAAAGTTCACAACTCAGATAATAATGCATATATCCACTTCAGAATTTGTATTTATAATAGTTTTTACACGGCTAATACATTTGCATACTCAATTGTAAATTTGAAAACAAAAAGTTCACAGCTCAGCTAATAATGCCTGAATCCACTTCAGAATTTATATTTATATTAGTTTTTACACGTCTAATACATTTGCATACTCAATTGTATATTTGTAAACAAAAAGTTCACAACTCAGATAATATTGCATATATCCACTTTAGAATTTATATTTAAATTAGTTCTTACAATGCTAATACATTTGCATACTCAATTGTAAATTTGTAAACAAAAAGTTCACAACTCCGCTAATAATGCATGTATCCACGGCAGAATTTGTACTTATATTAGTTTTTAGAAGGCTAATACATTTGCATACTCAATTGTAAATTTGTAAACAAAAAGTTCACAAATCAGCTAATAATGTCTGTATCCACTTCAGAATTTGTATTTATAATAGTTTTTACACGGCTAATACATTTGCATGCTCAATTGTAAATTTGTAAACAAAAAGTTCACAACTCAGATAATAGTGCATATATCCACTTCAGAATTTGTATTTATATTAGTTTTTAAAAGGTTAATACATTTGCATACTCAGGTATAAATTTGTAAACAAAAATTTCACAACTCAGCTAACAATGCCTGAATCCACTTCATAATTTGTATTTATATTAGTTTTTACAAGGCTAATACATTTGCATACTCAATTGTAAATTTGTAAACAAAAAGTTCACAGCTCAGCTAATAATGCCTGTATCCACTTCAAAATTTGTAATTTTATTAGTTTTTATATGGCTAATACATTTGCATACTCAATTGTAAAATTGTAAACAAAAAGTTCACAACTCAGCTAATAATTCATGTATCCACTTCAAAATTTGTAATTATATTAGTTTTTACATGGCTAATACATTTGCATACTCAATTGTAAATTTTTAAACAAAAAGTTCACAACTCAGCTAATAATGCATGTATCCACTTCAGAATTTGTATTTATATTAGTTTTTAAAAGGTTAATACATTTGCATACTCAGGTATAAATTTGTAAACAAAAATTTCACAACTCAGCTAACAATGCCTGAATCCACTTCATAATTTGTATTTATATTAGTTTTTACAAGGCTAATACATTTGCATACTCAATTGTAAATTTGTAAACAAAAAGTTCACAACTCAGATAATAGTGCATATATCCACTTCAGAATTTGTAATTTTATTAGTTTTTATATGGCTAATACATTTGCATACTCAATTGTAAAATTGTAAACAAAAAGTTCACAACTCAGCTAATAATTCATGTATCCACTTCAAAATTTGTAATTATATTAGTTTTTACATGGCTAATACATTTGCATACTCAATTGTAAATTTGTAAACAAAAAGTTCACAACTCAGCTAATAATGCATGTATCCACTTCAGAATTTGTATTTATATTAGTTTTTAAAAGGTTAATACATTTGCTTACTCAGGTATAAATTTGTAAACAAAAATTTCACAACTCAGCTAACAATGCCTGAATCCACTTCATAATTTGTATTTATATTAGCTTTTACACGGCTAATACATTTCCATGCTCAATTGTAAAATTGTAAACAAAAAGTTCACAACTCAGATAATAGTGCATATATCCACTTCAGAATTTGTAATTATATTAGTTTTTACATGGCTAATACATTTGCATACTCAGTTATAAATTTGTAAACAAAAATTTCACAACTCAGCTAATAATGCCAGAATTTGTATTTATATTAGTTTTTACACGGCTAATACATTTGCATGCTCAATTGTAAAATTGTAAACAAAAAGTTCACAACTCAGATAATAGTGCCATATATCCACTTCAGAATTTGTAATTATATTAGTTTTTACATGGCTAATACATTTGCATACTCAATTGTAAATTTGTAAACAAAAAGTTCACAACTCAGCTAATAATGCCTGAATCCACTTGAGAATTTATATATGATGATGATATTGAAAAACAGCCAAGTTATAATTTTTTTTCTAAAAATTTATCGAACATTTGTATGGGAGCTTTATGATATAGTCGTCCGATCCGGCCCGTTCCGACATATATAGCAGTGAGAGTATATAGAAGACTCTATGCAAAGTTTCATTTAGATAGCTTTAAAACTGAGGGACTAGTTTGCGTAGAAACAGACAGACGGACAGACGGACAGACGGACAGATGGACAGACGGACAGACGGACATGGCTAGATCGACTCGGCTGTTGATGCTGATCAAGAATATATATACTTTATAGGGTCGGAAACGTCTCCTTCACTGCGTTGCAAACTTCTGACTGAGATTATAATACCCTGCAAGGGTATAAAAAGTTCACAACTCAGATAATATTGCATATATCCACTTTAGAATTTATATTTAAATTAGTTCTTACAATGCTAATACATTTGCATACTCAATTGTAAATTTGTAAACAAAAAGTTCACAACTCCGCTAATAATGCATGTATCCACGGCAGAATTTGTACTTATATTAGTTTTTACACGGCTTATACATTTGCACACTCAATTGTAAATTGTAAACAAAAAGTTCATAACTCAGCTAATAATGCCTGAATCCACTTCAGAATTTATATTTATATTAGTTTTTACACGTCTAATACATTTGCATACTCAATTGTAAATTTGTAAACAAAAAGTTCACAACTTCGCTAATAATGCATGTATCCACGGCAGAATTTGTACTTATATTAGTTTTTAGAAGGCTAATACATTTGCATACTCAATTGTAAATTTGTAAACAAAAAGTTCACAACTCAGCTAATAATGCCTGAATCCACTTCAGAATTTATATTTATATAAGTTTTTACACGTCTAATACATTTGCATACTCAATTGTAAATTTGTAAACAAAAAGTTCACAACTCAGATAATATTGCATATATCCACTTTAGAATTTATATTTAAATTAGTTCTTACAATGCTAATACATTTGCATACTCAATTGTAAATTTGTAAACAAAAAGTTCACAACTCCGCTAATAATGCATGTACCCACGGCAGAATTTGTACTTATATTAGTTTTTAGAAGGCTAATTGCTAATTTGCATACTCAATTGTAAATTTGTAAACAAAAAGTTCACAACTCAGATAATATTGCATATATCAACTTTAGAATTTATATTTAAATTAGTTCTTACAATGCTAATACATTTGCATACTCAGTTGTAAATTTGTAAACAAAAAGTTCACAACTCCGCTAATAATGCATGTATCCACGGCAGAATTTGTACTTATATTAGTTTTTAGAAGGCTAATTGCTAATTTGCATACTCAATTGTAAATTTGTAAACAAAAAGTTCACAACTCAGATAATATTGCATATATCCACTTTACAATTTATATTTAAATTAGTTCTTACAATGCTAATACATTTGCATACTCAGTTGTAAATTTGTAAACAAAAAGTTCACAACTCCGCTAATAATGCATGTATCCACGGCAGAATTTGTACTTATATTAGTTTTTAGAAGGCTAATTGCTAATTTGCATACTCAATTGTAAATTTGTAAACAAAAAGTTCACAACTCAGATAATATTGCATATATCCACTTTACAATTTATATTTAAATTAGTTCTTACAATGCTAATACATTTGCATACTCAATTGTAAATTTGTAAACAAAAAGTTCACAACTCAGCTAATAATGCCTGAATCCACTTCAGAATTTATATTTATATTAGTTTTTACACGTCTAATACATTTGCATACTCAATTGTAAATTTGTAAACAAAAAGTTCACAACTCAGATAATATTGCATATATCCACTTTAGAATTTATATTTAAATTAGTTCTTACAATGCTAATACATTTGCATACTCAATTGTAAATTTGTAAACAAAAAGTTCACAACTCCGCTAATAATGCATGTATCCACGGCAGAATTTGTACTTATATTAGTTTTTACACGGCTTATACATTTGCACACTCAATTGTAAATTGTAAACAAAAAGTTCATAACTCAGCTAATAATGCCTGAATCCACTTCAGAATTTATATTTATATTAGTTTTTACACGTCTAATACATTTGCATACTCAATTGTAAATTTGTAAACAAAAAGTTCACAACTTCGCTAATAATGCATGTATCCACGGCAGAATTTGTACTTATATTAGTTTTTAGAAGGCTAATACATTTGCATACTCAATTGTAAATTTGTAAACAAAAAGTTCACAACTCAGCTAATAATGCCTGAATCCACTTCAGAATTTATATTTATATTAGTTTTTACACGTCTAATACATTTGCATACTCAATTGTAAATTTGTAAACAAAAAGTTCACAACTCAGATAATATTGCATATATCCACTTTACAATTTATATTTAAATTAGTTCTTACAATGCTAATACATTTGCATACTCAGTTGTAAATTTGTAAACAAAAAGTTCACAACTCCGCTAATAATGCATGTATCCACGGCAGAATTTGTACTTATATTAGTTTTTAGAAGGCTAATTGCTAATTTGCATACTCAATTGTAAATTTGTAAACAAAAAGTTCACAACTCAGATAATATTGCATATATCCACTTTACAATTTATATTTAAATTAGTTCTTACAATGCTAATACATTTGCATACTCAATTGTAAATTTGTAAACAAAAAGTTCACAACTCAGCTAATAATGCCTGAATCCACTTCAGAATTTATATTTATATTAGTTTTTACACGTCTAATACATTTGCATACTCAATTGTAAATTTGTAAACAAAAAGTTCACAACTCAGATAATATTGCATATATCCACTTTAGAATTTATATTTAAATTAGTTCTTACAATGCTAATACATTTGCATACTCAATTGTAAATTTGTAAACAAAAAGTTCACAACTCCGCTAATAATGCATGTATCCACGGCAGAATTTGTACTTATATTAGTTTTTACACGGCTTATACATTTGCACACTCAATTGTAAATTGTAAACAAAAAGTTCATAACTCAGCTAATAATGCCTGAATCCACTTTAGAATTTATATTTAAATTAGTTCTTACAATGCTAATACATTTGCATAATCAATTGTAAATTTGTAAACAAAAAGTTCACAACTCAGATAATATTGCATATATCCACTTTAGCATTTATATTTAAATTAGTTCTTACAATGCTAATACATTTGCATACTCAATTGTAAATTTGTAAACAAAAAGTTCACAACTCCGCGAATAATGCATGTATCCACGGCAGAATTTTTACTTATATTAGTTTTTAGAAGGCTAATACATTTGCATACTCAATTGTAAATTTGTAAACAAAAAGTTCACAACTCAGCTAATAATGTCTGTATCCACTTCAGAATTTGTATTTATAATAGTTTTTACACGGCTTATACATTTGCACACTCAATTGTAAATTGTAAACAAAAAGTTCATAACTCAGCTAATAATGCCTGAATCCACTTTAGAATTTATATTTATATTAGTTTTTACACGTCTAATACATTTGCATACTCAATTGTAAATTTGTAAACAAAAAGTTCACAACTCAGATAATATTGCATATATCCACTTTAGAATTTATATTTAAATTAGTTCTTACAATGCTAATACATTTGCATACTCAATTGTAAATTTGTAAACAAAAAGTTCACAACTCCGCTAATAATGCATGTATCCACGGCAGAATTTGTACTTATATTAGTTTTTACACGGCTTATACATTTGCACACTCAATTGTAAATTGTAAACAAAAAGTTCATAACTCAGCTAATAATGCCTGAATCCACTTTAGAATTTATATTTATATTAGTTTTTACACGTCTAATACATTTGCATACTCAATTGTAAATTTGTAAACAAAAAGTTCACAACTTCGCTAATAATGCATGTATCCACGGCAGAATTTGTACTTATATTAGTTTTTAGAAGGCTAATACATTTGCATACTCAATTATAAATTTGTAAACAAAAAGTTCACAACTCAGCTAATAATGCCTGAATCCACTTCAGAATTTATATTTATATTAGTTTTTACACGTCTAATACATTTGCATACTCAATTGTAAATTTGTAAACAAAAAGTTCACAACTCAGATAATATTGCATATATCCACTTTACAATTTATATTTAAATTAGTTCTTACAATGCTAATACATTTGCATACTCAGTTGTAAATTTGTAAACAAAAAGTTCACAACTCCGCTAATAATGCATGTATCCACGGCAGAATTTGTACTTATATTAGTTTTTAGAAGGCTAATTGCTAATTTGCATACTCAATTGTAAATTTGTAAACAAAAAGTTCACAACTCAGATAATATTGCATATATCCACTTTACAATTTATATTTAAATTAGTTCTTACAATGCTAATACATTTGCATACTCAATTGTAAATTTGTAAACAAAAAGTTCACAACTCAGCTAATAATGCCTGAATCCACTTCAGAATTTATATTTATATTAGTTTTTACACGTCTAATACATTTGCATACTCAATTGTAAATTTGTAAACAAAAAGTTCACAACTCAGATAATATTGCATATATCCACTTTAGAATTTATATTTAAATTAGTTCTTACAATGCTAATACATTTGCATACTCAATTGTAAATTTGTAAACAAAAAGTTCACAACTCCGCTAATAATGCATGTATCCACGGCAGAATTTGTACTTATATTAGTTTTTACACGGCTTATACATTTGCACACTCAATTGTAAATTGTAAACAAAAAGTTCATAACTCAGCTAATAATGCCTGAATCCACTTTAGAATTTATATTTAAATTAGTTCTTACAATGCTAATACATTTGCATAATCAATTGTAAATTTGTAAACAAAAAGTTCACAACTCAGATAATATTGCATATATCCACTTTAGCATTTATATTTAAATTAGTTCTTACAATGCTAATACATTTGCATACTCAATTGTAAATTTGTAAACAAAAAGTTCACAACTCCGCTAATAATGCATGTATCCACGGCAGAATTTTTACTTATATTAGTTTTTAGAAGGCTAATACATTTGCATACTCAATTGTAAATTTGTAAACAAAAAGTTCACAACTCCGCTAATAATGCATGTATCCACGGCAGAATTTGTACTTATATTAGTGTTTACACGGCTTATACATTTGCACACTCAATTGTAAATTGTAAACAAAAAGTTCATAACTCAGCTAATAATGCCTGAATCCACTTTAGAATTTATATTTATATTAGTTTTTACACGTCTAATACATTTGCATACTGAATTGTAAATTTGTAAACAAAAAGTTCACAACTTCGCTAATAATGCATGTATCCACGGCAGAATTTGTACTTATATTAGTTTTTAGAAGGCTAATACATTTGCATACTCAATTGTAAATTTGTAAACAAAAAGTTCACAACTCAGCTAATAATGCCTGAATCCACTTCAGAATTTATATATGATGACTAGTAGACCCGATCCGCTTTGCTGGGCCCGAACTAATTATAGTTGACCCGGCAAACACTGTTTTGTCATGTATATTATTTGTAGGAAACAATAGGAAAACAATGAGCATATTACAGAGTTGTCAGTAAATAACATATTAAACCTTGAACAGTAATGTTTATATATAAAAATCTCCTGTCACTATGTTTGTTCGCTAAAGACTCCTAAACCGCTTCCACTGCTTGTTCAATAAAATTATACTGGCACCGAGTCGTTACGCGCTCTTCACAATTGCCCATAAAATATATTTTGTATGAATGTATTTTGTATTTTGAATGTAGTTTCAGAATTACGTCCATCGGATTCAAGATCACAAATTTTTGTGGCCCCAAATGACGTCTTTGGAAGCAAGAATTAAATTTGCGTATTTTACGCAAAATTAATTTTGAGTCATTTGAATTTCCAGCAAGAAGGGTTAATAAAGGTTCTGGCGGAGCAGGTAGAGAGCACGACTTTTCCTGATGCGCAGCACATACCGGCAGATTCATTCCGAAATTTAAACGCCTGACAATATTGACATACTTTGTCCTTTCCACCGATAGCAATTTTTGAATGCGCAGAGTAGTTAATATCTGGTGCATATTCAAAAGCAAGACGAACGAATGGTGTACGAACTAATTAGCGACTGTTCCGCTGCCTTTGTCGTTCTTGTGCTCTTACTATATCTATGTTTCTATCTCAAGCCGCCCTGATTCTCGTAATATTCTGCTACAGACGTTCGCTACGCTGTTTCTGGGATTCTTGTGCACGACCTTCTGCTGTCCTAATTCTTTGAGCTCTATTTCTTGTATTGACTTGTTCTGGCAACTGATGAGCTCTTTCGAAACGTCTGCGTCGTGCCACTCTGCTGCTTACGTTGTTGAGATTCGATCTTTTCGGTGGCATTTTACTGAAAATAATATCTTACCTTCTTAATGTATTTAAAATGAGAATTTAGAGACTCACCACTTATAAACGCAAAACAATAATTATGAATGACAAATGAAAATAATAGAAAAGACAATCTGACGAAATGCGATTTATTGAAATAATTTCTTACAAAATATGTAAGACGTGAAGAACCGCTCGACCAATTTTGTGCAAACATCAACAAAATAGCCCGAGCAAAGCATAAAGATTTGGTTAAATAAGCACACTAAATTTCATGAGAATCGGTAAAGCCGTTTCGGAGGAGTGCATAAAAAAGAAGATTCCTCCTTGTTCTGCCGAAACTGCCATGATGTAAAAGATCTAAAAAGCGACAGACAGGATGGATTGACATATTAGTTGGTTGTCAAATCTAATGTCAAATATTATGATTGCGTTCAGAAATTTAACTTAAGATTTATAATTTAACGTTTGTGACAAAACTTAAGATTTATCTTTCGATTTCTATATAGTCTTATTAAAAACAAAAGACAGATTAACAACTGAAGTTAGCTAAAATTAATTTTCTCGAAGCTATATGAAGCTGTGAGACTATGCAATTTTGTCGCGTTCGCGATTCACTTTCACTTTTGTTGAGTTTCGGAACGCGATATTAGTTCCTCCAACGCGCATGCGAATTTGAACTTTATACAGCAGTCATGCCCAGCCCATAGCTCTTTGTGCTCGCATTGTTTTTGTAATTGCTCTTTAGCATAGGCAGAGCAATCGCCGTATGCATGCACGGCTCACTCCATAAGCAAAGGAGATTACACAAACAATTTTGCGTATTCTCTTCATTCTCCACGTCTTCGTTGATCTCGGCAACAACACTTTCATAGGCTTCACCGTTATCTCGCTTGTCCGAATGTAAATTGTTGTTGGATCGCCGAAAAAAGTACATCGCGAAAAATCAGTTGTATTTTGCGTTGCGGGCAAGATGTTTGATATTGCAGAATCTAATTTTTTATTTTGTAAAAATTGCTATGGTGAGCCCCAATGCATTGTTAAAATGTATTTTCATGTATATTTATTACTTCCGATATCTTAATTTGAATTTACTTTCATTTTTTTCAGTGCAGAAATTTGAAGTAAAAAAAAACTTTTGCGTAAATGTATTTGTGTTTTCATTTATATGTATTGGTGCGTTGCTCTGCCATAAGCAACGTTTGGGCACCCCTGTTATACAGCGGTAATAAATTACAAATTGACTCTCCATTTTATTTAGAAAACGTTTGTATGGGAAATAGAAAAATACTGTTTTGAGGATTTTCCCGGCAATTATTCGAATTTTTCTCACCTTTTAAACCTTCCCTAGACCTCCACGAATAATTCAAGACCAAGATAAGATAAATCCGTTCAGCCATTCTCGAGTTTTAGCGAGACTAACGAACAGCAATTGATTTTTATATATATAGAAGAAGAAGATGATATTGAAAAACAGCCAAGTTATAATTTTTTTTCTAAAAATTTATCGAACATTTGTGTGGGAGCTTTATGATATAGTCGTCCGATCCGGCCCGTTCCGACATATATAGCAGTGAGAGTATATAGAAGACTCTATGCAAAGTTTCATTTAGATAGCTTTAAAACTGAGGGACTAGTTTGCGTAGAAACAGACAGACGGACAGACGGACAGATGGACAGACGGACAGACGGACATGGCTAGATCGACTCGGCTGTTGATGCTGATCAAGAATATATATACTTTATAGGGTCGGAAACGTCTCCTTCACTGCGTTGCAAACTTCTGACTGAAATTATAATACCCTGCAAGGGTATAAAAAGTTCACAACTCTGATAATATTGCATATATCCACTTTAGAATTTATATTTAAATTAGTTCTTACAATGCTAATACATTTGCATACTCAATTGTAAATTTGTAAACAAAAAGTTCACAACTCCGCTAATAATGCATGTATCCACGGCAGAATTTGTACTTATATTAGTTTTTACACGGCTTATACATTTGCACACTCAATTGTAAATTGTAAACAAAAAGTTCATAACTCAGCTAATAATGCCTAAATCCACTTCAGAATTTATATTTATATTAGTTTTTACACGTCTAATACATTTGCATACTCAATTGTAAATTTGTAAACAAAAAGTTCACAACTTCGCTAATAATGCATGTATCCACGGCAGAATTTGTACTTATATTAGTTTTTAGAAGGCTAATACATTTGCATACTCAATTGTAAATTTGTAAACAAAAAGTTCACAACTCCGCTAATAAGGCATGTATCCACGGCAGAATTTGTACTTATATTAGTTTTTAGAAGGCTAATTGCTAATTTGCATACTCAATTGTAAATTTGTAAACAAAAAGTTCACAACTCAGATAATATTGCATATATCAACTTTAGAATTTATATTTAAATTAGTTCTTACAATGCTAATACATTTGCATACTCAGTTGTAAATTTGTAAACAAAAAGTTCACAAGTCCGCTAATAATGCATGTATCCACGGCAGAATTTGTACTTATATTAGTTTTTAGAAGGCTAATTGCTAATTTGCATACTCAATTGTAGATTTGTAAACAAAAAGTTCACAACTCAGATAATATTGCATATATCAACTTTAGAATTTATATTTAAATTAGTTCTTACAATGCTAATACATTTGCATACTCAGTTGTAAATTTGTAAACAAAAAGTTCACAACTCCGCTAATAATGCATGTATCCACGGCAGAATTTTTACTTATATTAGTTTTTAGAAGGCTAATTGCTAATTTGCATACTCAATTGTAAATTTGTAAACAAAAAGTTCACAACTCCGCTAATAATGCATGTATCCACGGCAGAATTTGTACTGATATTAGTTTTTACACGGCTTATACATTTGCACACTCAATTGTAAATTGTAAACAAAAAGTTCATAACTCAGCTAATAATGCCTGAATCTACTTTAGAATTTATATTTAAATTAGTTCTTACAATGCTAATACATTTGCATAATCAATTGTAAATTTGTAAACAAAAAGTTCACAACTCAGATAATATTGCATATATCCACTTTAGCATTTATATTTAAATTAGTTCTTACAATGCTAATACATTTGCATACTCAATTGTAAATTGTAAACAAAAAGTTCATAACTCAGCTAATAATGCCTGAATCCACTTTAGAATTTATATTTATATTAGTTTTTACACGTCTAATACATTTGCATACTCAATTGTAAATTTGTAAACAAAAAGTTCACAACTTCGCTAATAATGCATGTATCCACGGCAGAATTTGTACTTATATTAGTTTTTAGAAGGCTAATACATTTGCATACTCAATTGTAAATTTGTAAACAAAAAGTTCACAACTCAGCTAATAATGCCTGAATCCACTTCAGAATTTATATATGATGATGATATTGAAAAACAGCCAAGTTATAATTTTTTTTCTAAAAATTTATCGAACATTTGTATGGGAGCTTTATGATATAGTCGTCCGATCCGGCCCGTTCCAACATATATAGCAGTGAGAGTATATAGAAGACTCTATGCAAAGTTTCATTTAGA
>NW_027222565.1:0-6000 GCF_030179895.1 Drosophila kikkawai
TAATTTGCATACTCAATTGTAAATTTGTAAACAAAAAGTTCACAACTCAGATAATATTGCATATATCAACTTTAGAATTTATATTTAAATTAGTTCTTACAATGCTAATACATTTGCATACTCAATTGTAAATTTGTAAACTAAAAGTTCACAACTCAGATAATATTGCATATATCAACTTTAGAATTTATATTTAAATTAGTTCTTACAATGCTAATACATTTGCATACTCAGTTGTAAATTTGTAAACAAAAAGTTCACAACTCCGCTAATAATGCATGTATACACGGCAGAATTTGTACTTATATTAGTTTTTAGACGGCTAATTGCTAATTTGCATACTCAATTGTAAATTTGTAAACAAGAAGTTCACAACTCAGATAATATTGCATATATCCACTTTAGAATTTATATTTAAATTAGTTCTTACAATGCTAATACATTTGCATAATCAATTGTAAATTTGTAAACAAAAAGTTCACAACTCAGATAATAATACATATATCCACTTTAGAATTTATATTTAAATTAGTTCTTACAATGCTAATACATTTGCATAATCAATTGTAAATTTGTAAACAAAAAGTTCACAACTCCGCTAATAATGCATGTATCCACGGCAGAATTTGTACTTATATTAGTTTTTACACGGCTTATACATTTGCACACTCAATTGTAAATTGTAAACAAAAAGTTTATAACTCAGCTAATAATGCCTGAATCCACTTCAGAATTTATATTTATATTAGTTTTTACACGTCTAATACATATGCATACTCAATTGTAAATTTGTAAACAAAAAGTTCACAACTTCGCTAATAGTGCATGTATCCACGGCAGAATTTGTACTTATATTAGTTTTTAGAAGGCTAATTGCTAATTTGCATACTCAATTGTAAATTTGTAAACAAAAAGTTCACAACTCAGATAATATTGCATATATCAACTTTAGAATTTATATTTAAATTAGTTCTTACAATGCTAATACATTTGCATACTCAATTGTAAATTTGTAAACAAAAAGTTCACAACTCAGATAATATTGAATATATCAACTTAAGAATTTATATTTAAATTAGTTCTTACAATGCTAATACATTTGCATACTCAGTTGTAAATTTGTAAACAAAAACTCACAACTCCGCTAATAATGCATGTATCCACGGCAGAATTTGTACTTATATTAGTTTTTAGAAGGCTAATTGCTAATTTGCATACTCAATTGTAAATTTGTAAACAAAAAGTTCACAACTCAGATAATATTGCATATATCAACTTTAGAATTTATATTTAAATTAGTTCTTACAATGCTAATACATTTGCATACTCAGTTGTAAATTTGTAAACAAAAAGTTCACAACTCCGCTAATAATGCATGTATCCACGGCAGAATTTGTACTTATATTAGTTTTTAGAAGGCTAATTGCTAATTTGCATACTCAATTGTAAATTTGTAAACAAAAAGTTCACAACTCAGATAATATAGCATATATCCACTTTACAATTTATATTTAAATTAGTTCTTACAATGCTAATACATTTGCATACTCAATTGTAAATTTGTAAACAAAAAGTTCACAACTCCGCTAATAATGCATGTATCCACGGCAGAATTTGTACTGATATTAGTTTTTACACGGCTTATACATTTGCACACTCAATTGTAAATTGTAAACAAAAAGTTCATAACTCAGCTAATAATGCCTGAATCCACTTTAGAATTTATATTTAAATTAGTTCTTACAATGCTAATACATTTGCATAATCAATTGTAAATTTGTGAACAAAAAGTTCACAACTCAGATAATATTGCATATATCCACTTTAGCATTTATATTTAAATTAGTTCTTACAATGCTAATACATTTGCATACTCAATTGTTAATTTGTAAACAAAAAGTTCACAACTCCGCTGATAATGCATGTATCCACGGCAGAATTTTTACTTATATTAGTTTTTAGAAGGCTAATACATTTGCATACTCAATTGTAAATTTGTAAACAAAAAGTTCACAACTCAGCTAATAATGTCTGTATCCACTTCAGAATTTGTATTTATAATAGTTTTTACACGTCTAATACATTTGCATACCCAATTGTAAATTTGTAAACAAAAAGTTCACAACTCAGATAATATTGCATATATCCACTTTAGAATTTATATTTAAATTAGTTCTTACAATGCTAATACATTTGCATACTCAATTGTAAATTTGTAAACAAAAAGTTCACAACTCCGCTAATAATGCATGTATCCACGGCAGAATTTGTACTTATATTAGTTTTTAGAAGGCTAATACATTTGCATACACAATTGTAAATTGTAAACAAAAAGTTCACAACTCAGATAATAATACATATATCCACTTTAGAATTTATATTTAAATTAGTTCTTACAATGCTTATACATTTGCATAATCAATTGTAAATTTGTAAACAAAAAGTTCACAACTCCGCTAATAATGCATGTATCCACGGCAGAATTTGTACTGATATTAGTTTTTACAAGGCTAATACATTTGCATACTCAATTGTAAATTTGTAAACAAAAAGTTCACAACTCAGCTAATTATGCCTGTATCCACTTCAGAATTTGTACTTATATTAGTTATTACACGGCTAATACATTTGCATACTCAATTGTAAATTTGTAAACAAAAAGTTCACAACTCCGCTAATAATGCATGTATCCACGGCAGAATTTGTACTTATATTAGTTTTTAGAAGGCTAATTGCTAATTTGCATACTCAATTGTAAATTTGTAAACAAAAAGTTCACAACTCAGATAATATTGCATATATCAACTTTAGAATTTATATTTAAATTAGTTCTTACAATGCTAATACATTTGCATACTCAATTGTAAATTTGTAAACTAAAAGTTCACAACTCAGATAATATTGCATATATCAACTTTAGAATTTATATTTAAATTAGTTCTTACAATGCTAATACATTTGCATACTCAGTTGTAAATTTGTAAACAAAAAGTTCACAACTCCGCTAATAATGCATGTATACACGGCAGAATTTGTACTTATATTAGTTTTTAGACGGCTAATTGCTAATTTGCATACTCAATTGTAAATTTGTAAACAAGAAGTTCACAACTCAGATAATATTGCATATATCCACTTTACAATTTATATTTAAATTAGTTCTTACAATGCTAATACATTTGCATACTCAATTGTAAATTTGTAAACAAAAAGTTCACAACTCCGCTAATAATGCATGTATCCACGGCAGAATTTGTACTGATATTAGTTTTTACACGGCTTACACATTTGCACACTCAATTGTAAATTGTAAACAAAAAGTTCATAACTCAGCTAATAATGCCTGAATCCACTTCAGAATTTATATTTATATTAGTTTTTACACGTCTAATACATTTGCATACTCAATTGTAAATTTGTAAAAAAAAAGTTCACAACTCAGATAATATTGCATATATCCACTTTACAATTTATATTTAAATTAGTTCTTACAATGCTAATACATTTGCATACTCAATTGTAAATTTGTAAACAAAAAGTTCACAACTCAGATAATATTGCATATATCAACTTTAGAATTTATATTTAAATTAGTTCTTACAATGCTAATACATTTGCATACTCAATTGTAAATTTGTAAACTAAAAGTTCACAACTCAGATAATATTGCATATATCAACTTTAGAATTTATATTTAAATTAGTTCTTACAATGCTAATACATTTGCATACTCAGTTGTAAATTTGTAAACAAAAAGTTCACAACTCCGCTAATAATGCATGTATACACGGCAGAATTTGTACTTATATTAGTTTTTAGACGGCTAATTGCTAATTTGCATACTCAATTGTAAATTTGTAAACAAGAAGTTCACAACTCAGATAATATTGCATATATCCACTTTACAATTTATATTTAAATTAGTTCTTACAATGCTAATACATTTGCATACTCAATTGTAAATTTGTAAACAAAAAGTTCACAACTCCGCTAATAATGCCTGAATCCACTTCAGAATTTATATTTATATTAGTTTTTACACGTCTAATACATTTGCATACTCTATTGTAAATTTCTAAACAAAAAGTTCACAACTCAGATAATATTGCATATATCCACTTTACAATTTATATTTAAATTAGTTCTTACAATGCTAATACATTTGCATACTCAATTGTAAATTTGTAAACAAAAAGTTCACAACTCCGCTAATAATGCATGTATCCACGGCAGAATTTGTACTGATATTAGTTTTTACACGGCTTATACATTTGCACACTCAATTGTAAATTGTAAACAAAAAGTTCATAACTCAGCTAATAATGCCTGAATCCACTTTAGAATTTATATTTAAATTAGTTCTTACAATGCTAATACATTTGCATAATCAATTGTAAATTTGTAAACAAAAAGTTCACAACTCAGATAATATTGCATATATCCACTTTAGCATTTATATTTAAATTAGTTCTTACACGTCTAATACATTTGCATACTCAATTGTAAATTTGTAAACAAAAAGTTCACAACTTCGCTAATAATGCATGTATCCACGGCAGAATTTGTACTTATATTAGTTTTTAGAAGGCTAATACATTTGCATACTCAATTGTAAATTTGTAAACAAAAAGTTCACAACTCAGCTAATAATGCCTGAATCCACTTCAGAATTTATATTTATATAAGTTTTTACACGTCTAATACATTTGCATACTCAATTGTAAATTTGTAAACAAAAAGTTCACAACTCAGATAATATTGCATATATCCACTTTACAATTTATATTTAAATTAGTTCTTACAATGCTAATACATTTGCATACTCATATGAAAATTTGTAAAAAAAAAGTTCACAACTCCGCTAATAATGCATGTATCCACGGCAGAATTTGTACTTATATTAGTTTTTAGAAGGCTAATTGCTAATTTGCATACTCAATTGTAAATTTGTAAACAAAAAGTTCACAACTCAGATAATATTGCATATATCAACTTTAGAATTTATATTTAAATTAGTTCTTACAATGCTAATACATTTGCATACTCAGTTGTAAATTTGTAAACAAAAAGTTCACAACTCCGCTAATAATGCATGTATCCACGGCAGAATTTGTACTTATATTAGTTTTTAGAAGGCTAATTGCTAATTTGCATACTCAATTGTAAATTTGTAAACAAAAAGTTCACAACTCAGATAATATTGCATATATCCACTTTACAATTAATATTTAAATTAGTTCTTACAATGCACATTGGGATGAAATGCTTTTATTTTGGCCACAACCGTAATTTTAAAGCTAGAAAGTTGAAACTTGGACAATTTGCTGCTTATATTATTTGTGAATTTCGGTTTTTTTTTTTACACTGCCACCTTTCCTTCCCTGCCGCCCTCATAATAGAACTGCAGTATATTCATATAAAATTCATATTAATGTTGTTATATATATTTTTTTTTTTTTGCATTTTTTTATCCATAATTGTTATATAATTTTTTATTTTAATATTTTTGCATATTATAACTTAATTTGATAAACGAAAACTTAAAAATAAGTACATAAACTTGTATTAATATAAACGTTCTTCTTCTAAATCAAAATCTAAATATGGTATACTTGTAAGGTTGTCTTTAATATTATATACTTGGGCTGCATCTTCTGGATTTGGAGAAGCTAAAAGTGCAATAACTTCACTTGGCAATGAGTGTGATTTTGAACTCTTTTTTTGAGCGATGCTTGATAAGTAAGGATCAAAAGAATTTAAATCTCGATGAAATACGTCAGTTAAATTGTTCACTCGGCTATTTTTCCTCGCATGCAAATCAAAAAGTCGCGATGACATTGCGATTATTATACAGCCAAACTTCCTGTAAGTCACCTCGACGAATTCCAACCTGGCTCGCATCTGTTGAAATATCAAACCCCCCCGCAAGTTCCCGCAAATTATTTAATTGCTATCTGAATATACACATAATAACAAATTCTACCACATAAGCTGTTATTT